>NC_080576.1:4500000-4725000 GCF_029962835.1 Magnolia sinica | reverse complement strand
TGTTTAACCATTACATCAACAATTTGAACCACTGAACCGTATAGTTTGGCATGCTCAAAACTTGTGGCAGTGACAGATGTTGATAAGCCTTCGTACTTCTTTGTCATTTCACGTCTGCTTATTTATAACACGTGGGCTTTTCTCTAGGTTGGTCACAGCATGTTCTAGTAGAGGAACCTAGTTCAATTGATGATGGTTCCTCAATTCTTATTTTTGTCTTATTTTTGGTCCCTTAGTTATTGGACCTTATCATAAAAGCTACCTTCTCCTATGGTCCATCTGCTTTGTATTTTTTTCTAGTCAGAGGAAGAAAAGGAGATCCTTCTACTAGAAATTGCAGATCTTACCGCGGATTTCACTGGAGCAGAGCTGCAAAATATATTTTAGTTACTTCCTAATGAATTGTTTCTATTTTCTCATCAGGAGATTTTTTTTTTTAACCATCTTGCAACTGATTGGCAGGAATGAACCTGGAATTTTAACTGCCAGGAAGGATTTAGACCACATTGGACGAGAAGAACTATTGGAAGCCTTGAAGAGGGTAGGTGTTTTGTTTTGTTTCTTTCCCACTTACATGGATAATTATAGTGTCTCACTAATTCAACTATGTACACATGTTCTCAATCTACCCACTTGCAACAAAAGGGTATGTTTGAAACCCGTCAGGAAGATGGTACTGAAATTCCAGAGGAGTTAAAGCTGAGGTTGGCATACAGGGAAGCAGCTGTGGCTGTTCTTGCATGCTACAATCCAAATCCTCACCGTCAAGAAGATAGTATGCATTGAACCCCCTTTCATTGCACTATGTTTTCAATAGTTAAATCACTGAAAATGGATATGCTTTTGTGTCATTTTCCATATACTGATTTTTCTCTTCTTTTTGTTTGCCACCAGTGTTATGCATGTGTTCATGTGCGCTTATAGGACGTTTTCATTCTCACGCCCTAAAATTGAAGTAACAAACAAAAGAACTGCGTGCAGTGGAACTGCAGCTCAAACAGACAAACAGACCATCCGTAAGCCTGTTAGCTAACCAACTTCTAGGAATAAGTGCCCGATCAAGTGTATTGATTTGGATCCTCATCCAGAAGTGCGAAAATCCTAACCTAGAACGGGAAGGAAATCTGTGATGAGACGGGCAGGGGAGGAACGCGGTTCCCTCCCTAAACAGAGTTCGTCCGGTGCCCATGCCGCACCGGGTTTCATGGTTTTTATAGGTAATCTCCCCTTTGATTGCTCTAGGGTTGATATTAATAGGATCTTTGGGAGATATGGCAAAGTGCAAAGCATCTCCATACCAACATTCCCTGGAACCGTTAAACCCAGGGGATTTGTGTTTGTCTCCTTCCTCTATGAAGACAAAGCTAGGGTAGCCATTGGAGTCTTGAATGGGAAGCGTATTGATGGGAGGGTGGTTACTGTCCAAGCTACGATCTCCAAGTCAAGAAGACAGCAGAACCCCAACCTCCAACCGGTTCACTTCAACACCTACCAAAACCCAAATGCATACAGCTCTGTGCTGAAAAGCACCCCTCCCTCCAGACCCCCACAACAGCCTCATAAAGATAGTGAACTAGATACGGTGATCACAGATGAAGCTACGGTAGCGTTCCGGAGACGGAACTTGGGTAATGCACTAGTCGGATTCGCCACAGACCCATCTACCCCAATCATTCAACTAATCAGGGTCTTTAGAAATTCCAGATTTGCATCTTTGACGGTCGACGTACGAGGTTATCTCCCAACTCCTTTCTCTTGCAGTTTAAATCTTCGGAGGAGCTAGTAGATTTCTCATCCAATGCAGACCTGCTCTCGTCAATGGGGTTTGAGAGAGTTGTTGCCTGGAATCCAACCTCTGTGACGGGCTACAGTGGGACCTGGGTCAGATTATATGGAATACCAACCCATGCCTGATTTGAAGCTACAATCATCGACATCGCCCAACACTTCGGGAAGGTCATTCAAGTGGACTCTGCGGCTAGACTCGGCATCTTCCAAGTGTTTGCAAGGGTAAAACTCAGATTGAGGCCAGGAAGAGATATCTTTAAAGTGGTTAATTTGAAAGCAGGAAAGGAAGAATACCCTATTTTTGCCAGGCTAAAAGTTCCAGGATGTGATTTCAGATCCACCTACCCATCCCAATTACCCATCCCAACCCCCTCCCAAGGATCCACCCCTTAATAAACTCAACACCAAAAATTGGGTTCTAACAGCCTTCCACCAAAACAGGGGAGAAAATCCTGACCACCCTTCAACTGTTCGACTTAATGCCCCGCAGACAGTTCCAGGTCCTACCCTGTCAGCTAATCCAGAATCAGGATCCTCTCAAGGATCAGTGATCCCAACCACGGCTGATCCCCTGGCGATTGCATGGCCTTCAAGAAATACGGAGATCATCAGACAGCCGGACCCGCCCCTACATCATACCCATGTTCAGTTATCTGAGGAGACTTGTAGTCTGCAACGTGAGTTCTGCTCCCATCAAGGCCATAACCCATTGCAGCCTACAACAATTCATGTAGCAGAGCTGTTGAGGGTCAAATATTGCATATCAGACCCAATTATTGCCTGGATTTACAAGCATGATACCGTTCAATGGCCCGATTTAATCGTGTTTGTGATGCAGAGTGTATTTACGAGCATGGACTGAAAAAGGGTGCTTAAACCATAGATTTAACGCTCTGATGACACCAAAGGCAAGGGACGGACTCCAGGGGACCAAGATCGATGGAATTACACGCCAGAGATCTGAGAAAATCGGGAAACTGAAGCTCAAGTGGCCTGAAAATCATTCAGAATACAAAATCACGGGGTTCCCACCATCTATTCAGCTCGAAATTTTATACATGGCCTGAGGACCATAAATTAACCGTACATGTAAAATTCAACCATTGGATCATTGTAGAAGTGGCCCAATGGACTGATCAGCCCATAAAATCTCGTTTTGGGGCCCACCTGATATCTGGAACTGCCTCAAATTAGAATTCAACACCTTAAATGGGGCAACAAAATGAATGGATGGATTGGATTTCTGAGAAACATCACAGGGGGCCCTGTCTGTGCACATGTGCGTACACAGTGCACACTTATTTGCTGTGCACCGAACCGACTGACTTGGTTAAAGTCGGTGTTGACCGACTCTTCACGCGAAAATAGAAATTTCCATTTTTTGTAAAACAGTGGCCGAGAAACGAACGCTCGGTTGCTGTTGTGGGGCCCATACATTGTCCCAATGGACAATCCAAACCGTCCATTAGATTTCCAAGGCCTATGTTACTAAGTCCTAGGTGACAATATTTGATGAAACAAAGAGGATGGGATTATAACCATTCAAACACAAAACGAACGGTGGCTTTAAAGATTACGTGGGCCGCATCAAAGTATAGCCAAAAATACTCTTTCCTGACTGGTTTTTCGAGGGGAGTTCAATGAATGGCTTGGATTTGTCAAAATAACACTAACGTGGGCCCCACCAACATCACAACGGAAGCTTACGCGTCCCTATTTAGCATCCAGCGAGAGTCCATTTTGCGGAAGTTTGTGGACCCCACCCATGGCCTGTCTGACCAATCTGATCCGTTCATCATGTAGACGACCTCGAATACTACAAAACCTTGCTGAAATTTTACACCCATGCTTGCACATGTGCGCGATACAGAGGCCATAAACAGGCAGTCCTACGACGCTCAAAACGATTTTTGGTGTGATTTCTTCTCTGGGCTGCGTCAATGGACGTTCAAAACCATTCATTTTTTACTGAAATTTTGTCCTGAATCCAATGGACGGTGTGGATTTTCTCAAAAATACCTCTGTGGGGCCCACCGATCACGACAGCGAAGAGGTGCGAAGCTTTCACACATCCGCAAAAATCTGGATTTTCAGGCGATTGTGGCCCACCATCTTTCATCATATGGTAAATCTGAACCGTCCATCATGTAGAGCACTCAAAAACGTCCTAAGGGACGGTGTTTCTTTGAGAATTGAGCGAGGAAAGTGGTAAGTTTTGAGACACTGAAACTTGGCTGCGAAAAGTTACACTTTATTTCCTGCTGCGACTCTGCCACCGACTCCAGCCTTCCAACAGCTATAAAAGGAGGTTGTAAACATGAGAGAGAGGGAGGAGATGATCTGGGGCCGCCGTGAAGGCCAGAGACGTGGAGAGAGAGAGAAGTGGAGCGGCCTGGACGTGGAGCTATTTTCCTTCCATTGGTTCTTCTGTTTTTCTTTTATTTTCCTTTTTATGAGATTTTAGCATGTCTATGATAGGCTAAACCTCTTAGCTAGGGCTAAAAGGTGAAGTTTGTAGTGTGATGGGAGGGATTTTATGACTTTGATTTATATTATTTGAACTACTTTGATTATAGTTTGATTAATGAGAATGTTTTTAGTTTTTAATGGTCTGTTGTGACTGAAATTACAATAGGTCTGCAATAGCTTTGAGCATATTCCTTTCCTTTTATGTGCATGACGTCAGGAAGCCCTGTTGTTCACCATTGTCTCATGGGCATGGTCGGATTACGGTACCCTTCCTAACCTTCATATATTGTTGATTGGTTGGTAATTAGTTTAATTCTGTTGTTTACTTTGTCTCCTGGGCATGGTTTGGTGATAGAATCCATTCTAATTCATACACCTTTCATCTCTTGAAAACTATATCAAAGGAGGTTCAGTCTTGATTTCCATGGTTACACTTTCAACTGGATAAAGATGGACTCTAAGTCTAGTTGAGTTTCTGATGCAGGCATAAGATCTCTCTGATCTCTACAAGTGGATCCTCTAAATTCCTAGTTTCCTATCTCTGATTTCTTTTAAGTTTTAGATTAATCTCTCACCATTATTCATCACTTTATATTCGATTTAGATTTCATCTTAGGCTAGTTCTATTTCTACCTAGTTTCAGGTAACGTACAAGTATCAGTCCCTTGGGATTCGACCTCGGTCTCACCGAGTTTATTACTACATCACAACCCTGCACTTGGGGAGTGAACAAGTTTTTGGCGCCGTTGCAGGGGACTGACGGTTACGTTTTCTGGAATTAATTAGTTTTAGAATTAGGTTAAGATTAGGATTTTACTAACTTTAGGTTAAAGTTTTTTTATTTTATTTTTAGAAATTAACATGTTTTTCTGTCTTGTAGGATCCTGACATAAACTTCTAATTTAGTAATCCCTTTCTAAATTTTCTACTTTTTCTATTTTTAGAATTAGGGTTTTATTTTTTAGAAATTTTCTAATTCTAGGCTTTCTTTTTTAGAAATTTTCTATTTTCTAATTTCAGATTTAGATTCTTCCTTTAAGTAACTTTCTATTTTCTAGTTTTAGAAAAAAAATTTCCCTTTTTAGAAACTTTCTATTTTTATTTTTAGAAACTTTCTAATTCTAGGATTTTTTTTTTATTTTTTATTTTCTGTTTTTAGAAACTAATTTCTTTTATTTCCTTTTGCAGGATTTTAACATAGGAACTCCAATCTGGTAACTTCTTTCTAACCTCTCCTCTACTTACTTTTTATATTGCTGTAGGATTTTTCCTTTAGGATTAGACTCAGAGTTAGGGTTCTACCATGGAAGCGTGGGTACGTGCATACGTTGAGATGGATAGGAGATATTGGGGAATGCCTGAGGGTTGTAGAATTCAACATATACCTCAAGATTTCTCTCCATCGAGAACCGATATTGAGAACCGACTAGAATGTTATGTTCCATCGGTTAATAGGGTCGTATATGATCGTAATTATGGGAATGAGGATTATTACCAACCATCATATTCTCTCATGTATGATCAGTATAACTATAACTAGTGGAAACATCAAAATTGGAAAAATGAACCAACAACATATTATAATGAGTATTCTCTTGGATACGCTACCTTTGAGACCCAACCAGAAACAATCCAAGAGGATTCATTTCAGCGTAACATGGCATGTCTTGTAGAAATTAGAAAATCATTAGAGGCGCTTAATTCGCGCCTTAATAAGGCAGAGGAGGCTCATTCATTCCAACCATAATTCATTCCAAAAATACAATGCGAGGAAAGTGATCCTAACTCGCTTTTGAAGAACTCTGGAATTACAAATGAGTTGGAGTCCATTAATGAACATATGGTTCAATTTCCCGATGAATCGATCTCGATGACGGTTCCAAGGAATGGTCAAGAGATGTGGATATCTTTCAAATACAATGATGATGACACACCTTCCTTACATGACACACAGGATCTCAGTGATGAGGTGGAGGTTAGTTTATTCGAACCTCAACCGAATTTAGGAATAGAATGTGAGGAAAGCGATCCCATCCCAAGTGTGCACTGCACGAAATTAGACGATGATATGTATTGTGATGATGATCATGAATGTTCAGCCGAAATTCCCCTAGAATCAATCTCAAGTATGGTCCAGATCAGTGATCAAGAAGTATACGAAGTAATCAGTCAAAAGAACCTACTCCACTCACCTGACATGTCTGATCTAAAAGTGGATGAGCTCATTACAACCGACCCTTCTGTCTCTTGTGAAATATATTTGGACCACTCCCCTAAATTGAATGATGATATGATTGGAGAGATGGACGAGTTACTCAATATGACTCTAAAATTTGAAACCACCCAGTTGAGGCTACCATCTGAACTATTGAATGTTAACGATTCAATGCCTCCTCTGAGTAGTATCAATGAACAGAGCCCGCACATCAATGCTTCGTATACTGACCCTCAATCTGTCTGTGCAGGGCTAGAGCAAGAGAGCACACCTCCGTTTACCTTTAAAGACGAAGGATTCCTTGGGCAGATCATTACGAGCTCTAATGTAAAACATAAGTCACGCTCAACTGAATTTTCCAACTCTTTGGATGATTTCTTGATACATTTTACAGATTCAAATGATCTCATGATAAGAGACATAGTGAATGCCTTACAAGACAACATCTCGGTAGTCATCATTGATCGAGAGAACCCTTACTCTGAAGCCCCTTCTTCCACAGATCCTGAATGTTTACCATTAAGGGAGGAGGAGCTGAAAATTGAACCGAAGTCTGCTACTTCGGAATGTGTTGAGACTACACCACTTCCTGAAAATTTTTCTCAATTTGATCTACCTGTAGTCTCTGATTCATCATGGGATACTAACTTTGCAACTTTTTCTGACACAGGTGAATTATATATACTTTGGATACCTCAAGCGAATCAACAGCAAAATTTTAATGAGGTACATAAGTTTCTCTGAAAAGTCAAGCTCCAGGGCATCCAAGCCTATTGCAAAAAGGGCTTTTGGATGATCCCGTTGAGAAACTTACTGAGAAACTTATCACGATACTGGCCGAAAGAGGAACCTTGCGACATGATCGAGTGGTTTTTTTCTGCTTTCATAGGACTAGGGTAGTTTGG
Source organism: Magnolia sinica (assembly GCF_029962835.1). Lineage (NCBI taxonomy): Eukaryota > Viridiplantae > Streptophyta > Magnoliopsida > Magnoliales > Magnoliaceae > Magnolia > Magnolia sinica. The sequence continues at coordinate 4,717,623 of NC_080576.1, read as the reverse complement.
TTTATGCTGTTTTAGGATAGACGGCTTTATGCTGTTAGGTTAGTTTGCTTGATACGTTGTTTTAGGATCGTTTGCTTTTGTTGGTTTCTCTCTTGTGCTAACCTGCTCTGATATCTTTGGGAAGTCTCTCGATTCGTTATCCAAGTACTATCTTCCCATCACTTCTCATTTACTTTCGTTGTTTCATGTGCATTGCATGCTCATATCGTTTACATTGAGGACAATGTAGATTTTAGGTTAGGGGTGGGAGATTAGGTTACCTAATCAGTATTTTCTTAGTTTTGAGTAAAAATTGTGAAAATTTTTAAATTTTTTTGGATTTCTTTTGAATTCAAGGTGATTTTGACGGGCATCTTTGACTTAGAATCTTAAGCTACATGATGTTGGTCATTTATGACTCTTGGATTCAATTATCTAGTAGATTTCACATTTAAGTCTGAATTGTTAATTCATGATTAGAAGTTTTAAACATGAATTGAGTCACGATTTCACATGTCGCATCTCGCTTACACAGTAAGGTTTCAGTTCAATATCGAAGGATTGACTTGGTAATCATTAAACATGAAAGGAACCAGCCTGGAAAATTTGTCTGTCATGATCAATTGAAGAAAAAGAAAATACCTAGCGAAAAAAAAAACAGATGCCTTTGGAAATGGTTGGGCAAATAATCTTTACCATAGGTTTTCTCCCTATAGGTGTAGATTTAATTCCCCATGGACATATATGAAAAGGGTTGGGTGTACAGTCTTCACCATAGGTTTACTCCCTATAGGTAAGTACTTGATTCCCTTCCTTGGTGCTCCTTTTAATAGAAAAATTAAAGGCTAAAAGAAAGAAAAAGAATGATCTATGAGGCATGTTTTAGTTTAGGTTTTGGGTGTCCTGAATGCTCTTGTGGTTACCAATGATATCATGAAATAATGAATTGAATCTTAGTGTTGATAAGTCGAGACTAGACTATATACTCAGGGATCCTAATGTTTAGAATTTTTTTCTAATTGATGGATTACTACTTTAAGTTGACTGTGAAATTACTGTGGGCTTGAGTTCAGGAGAAAACAATGTCCAACATTCATGAATCTTGGATTTCTTGTATCTGAATCGCTTTTCAAAATATCACTCGAGTACATAGAAATTATCCTGTATTTTTTAACTTATCTTTCGCATACTTTGCTTGGGACTAGCAAAATGCTGGTTGGGGGTTGTGTTGATTGTCAAATATTGCATATCAGGCCCAATTATTGCCTGGATTTACAAGCATGATACCGTTCAATGGCCCGATTTAATAGTGTTTGTGATGCAGAGTGTATTTACGAGCATGGACTGAAAAAAGGTGCTTAAACCATGGATTTAATGCTCTGAAGACACCAAAGGCAAGGGATAGACTCCAGGGGACTAAGATCGATGGAATTACACGTCAGAGATCCGAGAAAATCGGGAAACTGAAGCTCAAGTGGCCCGAAAATCATTCAGAATGCAAGATCATGGGGTTCCCACCATCCATTCAGCTCGAAATTTTATACATGGCCTGAGGACCATAAATTAACTGTACATGTAAAATTTCAACCATTGAATCATTGTAGAAGTGGCCCAATGGACGGATCAGCCCATAAAATCTCGTTTTGGGGCCCACCTGATATCTGGAACTGCCTCAACTTTGGATTTAACACCTTAAATGGGGCAATAAAATGAATGGATGGATTGGATTTCTGAGAAACATCACAGGGGGCCCTGTAAGTGCACGTGTGCGTACACAGTGTACACTTATTTGCTGTGCATCGGACCGACTGACTTGGTTAAAGTCGGTGTTGACCGACTCTTCATGCGAAAATAGAAATTTCCATTTTTTGTAAAACAGCGGCCAAGAAACGGACGCTTGGTTGCTGTTGTGGGGCCCATACATTGTCCCAATGGACAATCCAAACCGTCCATTAGATTTCCAAGGCCTATTTTACCAAGTCCTAGGTGACAATATTTGATGAAACAAAGAGGATGGGATTATAACCATTCAAAAACAAAACGGACGGTGGCTTTAAAGATTACGTGGGCCGCATCAAAGTATAGCCAAAAATACTCTTTCCTAACTGGTTTTTTGAGGGGAGTTCAATAAGCGGCTTGGATTTGTCAAAATAAGACCAAAGTGGGCCCCACTAACGTCACAACGGAAGCTTCCACGTCCCTATTTCGTATCTGGCGAGAGTCCATTTTGCGGAAGGGCCCCACCCATGGCCTATCCGACCAATCTGATCCGTTTATCATGTAGACGGCCTCGAATACTACAAAATCTTGTTGAAATTTTACACTCATGCGTACACATGTGCGTGATACAGAGGCCACAAACAGGCGGTCCTACAACGTTCAAAACAATTTTTGGCGTGATTTCTTCTATGGGCCGCGTCAATAGACGTTCAAAACCATCCATTTTTAATTGAAATTTCATCCTGAATCCAATGGACGGTGTGGATTTTCCTGAAAATACCTCTGTGGGGCCTACCGATCACGACAGCGAAGAGGTGCAAAAACTTTCGCACATCTGCAAAAATCCAGAGTTTCAAGCGGTTGTGGCCCACCATCTTTCATCATATGGTAAATCTGACCGTCCATCATGTAAAGCACTCAAAACCGTCCTAAGGGACGATGTTTTTTTGAAAATTGAGCGAGAAAAGTGGTAAGTTTTGAGACACTGAAACTTGGCTGCGAAAAGTTGCACTCCGTTTCCTACTGTGACTCTGCCACCAACTCCAGCCTTTCAGCAGCTATAAAAGGAGGTTGTAAACATGAGAGAGAGGGAGGAGATTATCTGGGGCAGCCGTGAAGGCCAAAGACGTGGAGAGAGAGAGAAGTGGAGCGGCCTGGACGTGGAGCTATCTTCCTTCCATTGGTTCTTCCCTTTTTCTTTTATTTTCCTTTTTATGAGATTTTAGCATATCTATGACAGGCTAAACCTCTTAGCTAGGGCTAAGAGGTGAAGCTTGTAGTGTGATGAGAGGGATTTTATGACTTTGATTTATATTATTTGAACTACTTTGATTATAGTTTGATTAATGAGAATGTTTTTAGTTTTTAATGGTCTATTGTGACTGAAATTACAATAGGTCTGCGATAGCTTTGAGCATGTTCCTTTCCTTTTATGTACATGATGTCAGGAAGCCCTGTTGTTCACCATCGTCTCATGGGCATGGTCGGATGACGGTACCCTTCCTAACCTTCATACATTGTTGATTGGTTGGTAATTAGTTTAATTCTGTTGTTTACTTTGTCTCCTGGGCATGGTTTGGTGATAGAATCCATTCTAATTCATACACCTTTCATCTCTTGGAAACTATATCAAAGGAGGTTCAGTCTTGATTTCCATGGTTACACCTTCAACTGGATGAAGATGGACTCTAAGTCCAGTTAAGTTTCTGATGCAGGCATAAGATCTCTCTGATCTCTACAAGTGGATCCTCTGAATCCCTAGTTTCCTATCTCTGATTTCTCTTAAGTTTTAGATTAATCTCTCACTATTATTCATCACTTTATATTCGATTTAGATTTCATCTTAGGCTAGTTCTATTTCTACCTAGTTTTAGGTAACATACAAGTATCAGTCCCTTAGGATTCGACCTCGGTCTCACCGAGTTTATTACTACATCACAACCCTGCACTTAGGGAGTGAACAAGAGCCCGCCAACCAGCCTACTCCAACCACAGCCGCAGAGCCCTACAACCAAAGTTCCTCTCAAATGCAAATCAGACAGTCTGCTCGGCAGAGTACCCCTGCTAAGCTCCGCATCAACCTGCTTGCTAATTGTCACCAACTCGCTCGCCTCCCCTTCCACAACTCAAATAGTCCAACACCCTCCCATTAGACAACTCGTCCGAAGCAAGCAGATGTTGAGTCCACAGACCACTCACCCCATTCTAAAACTCATGTCATCGCTTGTCACAGGTTTGCCTCCCCTCCCCTAACGGGTGCGGTCCCTCTTGACACTGGCCAAATTCATATTGACCTTTCCCCGTACTTCAACAACAGCTCCTACCTCAATCCCCACCAACCATCTGAAAACACCCCTCCAAATGTAACAGATGACCAGTCAGACCATAATTCCGGAACAGACAGCCTCCTGAGTGACCAAGAGGAGTCAGTTGATCACCCAGATTCTGAGGCGGGTAGGGAATTGGAAGAAGAAACTGCAGATTTCTCAGATGAAAGGCCTTTGAACAGCTACCTAAAATCCTGACGAGGAAAGAAGAGAAGCAAGTACAATAGGGCCATCATCTCCAGAAGCATCTCTAATGGATGAAGTCCTCCTCTGGAATGTGAGGGGAATAGGCAATTTCCCCCTCAGTCAGGCACATGAAACATCTAATCTCCACCCATCATCCTGCAATGCTCATCCTCTTAAAGCCTATGTTACCAGACTCCAGGCGGGTTCCCACAGGCCTCAAGCTCAGATTTCATTGCTCCTTATCCAATGCTACGTCAGGGGGTAAAATTTGGATTTTCCACCATGCTACAATCTTGGTTGAATCCCCTTCGTCCTCAGAGCAATGTATCTCCTTCAGAGTCCGAGTGCCCCATTTAGTGTAGCCTTTGCTATTCACTTGTCTCTACGCTAAATGCTCGTATTTACGAAGGAGAAATTTATAGGCTGAACTGGTCAATCAATCTAGGGTTAGCTCGGATCCGTGGGTGCTCTGTGGGGACTTTAACACGGTCACGGCGTAATTTGAGAGGATTGGTGGGAACTTATTGGTTGGTCCCAGCTCTTCCGACTTTATAGAGGCTATCAATCAAGCAAACCTGATCGATGTAGGCTTCTCGGGAAGCGCTTTCACTTGGTGTAACAACAGGTCAGGTTCAAGCAAAAAATGGGCCAGGCTCGACTGTGCACTCTGCTCCCACTCCTGGCTGCAAACCTTCCCTTCTTTTTGCGTTCAACATCTTTCCAGACTCCACTCGGACCACTCCCCCCTCCTCCTATTAAACCTGTTAGCCTCCCAATCTTCCCCAAAGCTGTTTCGATTCCAGAGAATGTGGACACAGCACGACAGCTTCCAGCAGGTGGTAGCTGAAGCTTGGCAAGCCGAGACCTTCATCAACCCGATGGTTCACCTCCTTGTCAAGATGAGCAACACCAAGTCTGCATTGAAAAAGTGGAACAAGGATTCCTTTGGCAACATCTTTAAGCAGATCAGAACGTCTGCAGAACAATTGGATAAGCTTGAAAAATCGGCCATCTCCTCGCCCACTCCACTCATCTTGTCAAGCCTTAACAAGGAAAAAGCTAATTTGTCCCGTCTTGAGCTCCTCGAGGAGTTGTTTTGGAAGCAAAAATCCAGAAACAGATGGTTAAAAGAGGGGGATAGAAACTCCAAATTCTTCCACGCCTCCACTACTGACCGACTTAGAAGAGCCCATATCAGGCAGATTGTGCTTCAGGATGCCTCAACGATCTCAGATCAGTCCCAGATGAAATTAGCTGCTACTGACTACTTCAAGACCCTGTTCACAGCTGATCCAGTATCGCCGGTAGGGGAATTCATCAACATCATCCCTCCCCTGGTCTCCCAAGAGGACAATGCTTCCCTCATGGCTCTGGTTTCTTTGGAGGAAGTAAAATTTGCGGTCCCTGCGCTGCCATTGGACGGGGCACCTGGCCCAGATGGATTCGCTGGAGCCTTCTTTCAGTCCTGCTAGAGCATCGTGGCGCCGGATCTGTATAAATCAGTCAATTTCCTATTCTAGGGAGGTACGCTTCCACGGGCCTTTTCTGCCTCTCTATTATGTTTAATCCCTAAATGTAAAGCCCCACAGTCCTTTTCTAATTTTCACCCTATAAGCCTCTGTAATTGCGTATACAAGATCTTCTCTAAGGTCATTGCAGCTAGGCTCAGCACTATCCTGCCAAGGCTAATTTTCGAAGAGCAAATGGCCTTTGTGAAGGGTCGCTCTATTGCGGACAGTGTTGCCTTGGCTCAAGAGATCCTTTGAGACATTGATAGGAAGACCAGAGGCAGTAATATCATCTTCAAAATTGATCTCGAAAAGGCTTATGACCGGGTAAGCTGGTCCTTTCTAAAAGATGTTCTCCTCCGATTCGGCTTTGACCAATCCTGGATCTCGCTGGTAGAAAAATGCTGGGCAGGGCCCTGGTTCTCGGTCCTTTTCAACGGGGAGTCAGCGGGCTTCTTCAAATCGGAGAGAGGCCTCCGCCAGGGAGACCCTCTCTCTCCTAGTCTCTTTATCCTTGTCGTGGACATCCTCAGTCGGGACATTAGGAATCTGATCACTTCCAACTTATGTCAGCCCTTTGAAACCAGGAGAGGAGCCCAGGTCATCTCTCACCTTCTATTCGCCGATGACACAACAATCTTCATCAACGGAAGTTGTTCCTCTATCAGAAACTTGATGTCATTTCTGGAAAAATTCAATAGTATCTCGGGTCTCAAGATAAACAAGGCTAAAAGCAGCCTCATTGCGTCCGCCAAAATGACCATGAGCAGGGTCCGAGCTATAGAAAGGATTACTGGGTTTTCTAGCACGCCGTCTTCGTTCTCTTTCCTCGGTGTCCCTCTCACCAAGGGGAAGATCATAGTTTCCCTGTTTCAGCCCATGGCGGAGAAAATTCTGGAGTGCATATCGGGTTGGAAGGCCCAGTTTCTCAACCAGGCGGCTAGATCTATTCTCATCAAGCATATCCTTGCAAGCATCCCCATCCATACGCTAGCGACAATCAAAGTTCCGAAAAGGATCCTAGTGACGATCAAATCCGCCTTCGCCGACTTCTTCTGGGGGTGGTCCGAAGGCAAGAAAAACCTCCATTGGATCAGATGGACGAAGATTGCCTCCCCTACCAAAGAGGGAGGGCTGGGCATTCCTTCCTTAAAGGAAATTGCGGCGACCTTGAGACTGAAGAGGGCCTAGTCCATCTTCTTCTGCAGCCATGGTGTAGCCTCTGGGGGTCATTCATGCGTTCCAAATATGGCATAAATGAGATCCGAGTAGTCTCCAATTAGCAGCATTCTGATTCCCCTTTGTGGAAGAAGCTAGTGATCTTGCACGACATGTTGCTCGCGAACTCTCGCCTGCTTTTGGGGGATGGTAGCGGTAGTTTCTGGGATGACAACTAAACGAGGCTGGGACCCCTAAGAAACCAGGTTCAAGGTATCACTTCCCCCTCTCTACGAAGCCTGAAGATAAAAAACTTTATTGGACCAGAGGGTCTATCGGATCCCCTGCCCCCGGTTCTTCCATACTCCATTTGGCTTCACATCATTTCAGAAGGCCTGGCACTTAACTAGGAGCGAGACAAGAAGATTTGGGCTAGGGAGAAGTCGGGTATCTTCTCCATAAGATCAGTTAGGATCCTCATTCGTATCCAAGGCCAGATCCAGCCATGGGCCAAGTGGTTGTGGCGCCCCCAGCTTCCTCCAAAAATCAAAATTTTTGTCTGGAAAATCATGAACGATGCCATACTCGTCAACTCAAATGTAAAGTCCAAAGGGGTCCACATGGCATCCTCCTGTGTGTGCTGTGAGCCGCCTAACCAAAGGGAGGAATCCCTTAACCACCTCTTTATTGAAGGAGATTGCACTTCGTTCATATGGCATCATTTCTCTATTCTCCTCTCAGTTATTATACTTCCGAACCAATCCATCAGGGGTAGGCTTTCTCAATGGTGGGCCTTGGCCAGCAGCTCCTCTCTAACGGGCGTCATCAGGGGTCTTCTCCCAGCCCTGATACTCTGGGAGATTTGGAAGGCTAGAAACGCCCAGCGATATGAGGGTGTCGCCTGCAGTGTTCACCAGACCATCCTCCATATTCGATCGTGGTTCACCCTGCTCTTGAATGAGTTTCCCCTCTCTCCGTGTAAAAACCAGGCTGATAGAGAAGCTGTCCTGGATCTCCATCTCACTGGTAGCCCCTCTCATCCCCGCTCCATTTATTTTGTGAAGTGGTCTAGGCCTGCCCAGGGGAGAGTGAAGCTCAATGTAGACGGGTCCTCAAGAGGTAATCTGGGCCCAGTAGGCGGTGGAGGGATCTGTCGTGGTGCTAAGGGGGAATTCCTCTTTGCCTTCTCCAAGGCGTATGGGCAAGGAGCCAGCTTCCTTGCAGAAGTCAAAGCTATCATTCATGGGCTTCAGATTTCTTCCAGTAAAGGGCTTATTACAGTTGATGTGGAAAGCGATTCGCGCTCAATGGTGGAGGTCCTACTGAGCCCGGCTGATGGCCCTTGGATCGCCCACTACTAGAAGAACCAATTCAGATCGCTTCGCTCTTCAGGCTCTATTTCTATCTCCCACTGCCTGAGAGAGGCAAACAACATGGCTGACAGCCTTGCTGGTTGGGCTAGCGCCAATCAGCGGTCTAGAATTTATGAAGACGCTTCTGAGCTCCCTCTGTGCACTCGTGGGGAATTGGTTCTAGATAGGGCGGGCCTCGGCTCGGTGCGGATTTCTTAGCTGTTTTCTGAGGTTTTTTTGCTCTGTCCTTTGGCTCTCCCGCCCTTCATTTGGTGGGCCCCAGTTTATCTTCGCTGGGGCAAGGCCACCCTGCTCAGTTTCTTCTGTTTGTGTAGCTTACGATAGGTGGTCCCAGTCCTTTTTGTAAGGGACCACCCAAATGGTTGTACATGGTTTTGTTGAATGAAATTCTATGGCAAGCACCTTTTTGAAAAAAAAAAAAAACAGACAAATAGACCTGGTGCCTTAAGAGAGGAACAGACAAGAGACCATCAGGCAAACTGGCTTCCAATTTTGGCTGAGCAAGATCCTGCAAGAAAACTCTGTTTCAGTAACAGATTTGACACCAGTAAACTACAAGACACCAGCAACAAGGACAAATAAACAATTGTTAAGAACTAACAGTGAGAAACCAGTTTCACCTCCTGCCGCCATGGAAGATGAGAAACTTGAATTCTTTTACAATTTCAAAACCAACAAGTGTGGTAGTTTGCTCAGAAGCAGGCTGTCAGTAATATTCACTATCTTCCGTTGTCCACATACAACGAAAACTAGGCCAAAGACCAAAGTTAGAGGATCTTCCAATCTGTGAGAACTTTGGAGCATCACCCATCAACAGAGGGGCCCATCAAATGGACAACTGTGAATTGTGATCATCAAATGATGGGCCCCACATGTACAACATCCTGCTTCTGAGCAAACTACCACACTTGTTGAGGCTCTAGAGTCTCGACCAGTAACTCATCTAAGATGGGAGGTTTAACATGTGAAATCAAGCATGAATTTTCTAAATTTTCACGTGCTTCTTTTCCAAAATGGACTAAAGTAAAGCAGAACCTTTTACTCTCAAAAGCGAAATGCTCAACAAAACAGAATCGAGTTGGTTGACCACTAAATCCAATACATAAATCACATAATAACCAAAGCTTCCAAATTTAATGTCATCCAAATCATACAAGTGAGAAATTAACAAAAGGACCTCTCATTAATACCTGCAATGATGCTTGAAAAACTAGTCTCTCGTTATTTTCCATAGGGCCTTCTACTACTCCAGAGCGCTGAGCAGCGTTACTGTTGCTTAACCAGCAACCCGTGAATGATTAACAGACCTTCCTTGCATCAAAGATGGAGGTAGGAGCCTACGTGTAGCATCATTTTCATGAATAATAACCTCATTGGTTTTCATTTTCCTTGCCAGGTGGATCACTTTTTCTTTCTGATCGGAAGGTACTGAGATACTTCTGCAAGGATGGCCATAACTGGAGGGAAAAGAAAGATGGGAAAACAGTGAAGGAAGCTCATGAGAGGCTAAAAGTAAGTATTAAAGGAAGGTAATTTAGACGAAAAAAACTAGACGAGGGACTCACTCAGCTTAGTGCAAAACTTTGTCATGTGTCAAGATTTCCTCACATTTTTGTAATATACATATATTTATATCTGAGTTTCATCATCACTATGGAGATGAAGGGCTTCTCAGTTTGTTTGTTTTTTTTTTTTTTTAAAAAAAAAAATAATAAAATAAAAATATCATATTCACATTTCGGCCTGATTTTTCATGCTCCATTTGTTTGCATTCTTGTTTCTGAATGGGACGGAGGAACTATATCATCATATCTTATTCATGGAGTTTTATAAGCATCTTAACCTCTTTTATTTGGGTTCTTCACATTATTCACTTCTTATGATAGGTTGAGCAAAGTGAAGTATTGTTTATTTAGAAATATGAATGTGGGATGCATTGTATGATTTGATTGCTATTTGTAATAAATGCATCATTTTTTTTCCTGATTGCATTTTAGTACTATTCCTATCAGCATTAATTGTATTAGCTTAGACAGCAGGTTCTTACAATGGAAACAGGCACCATTATTATAATTTTTTTAAAAATTTTTTAAAACAATAGCTTCGAATTTTCGTCGTAACTCTTGTTCTAAAAACCGTAGCTATTGCTAACTTCAGAATATTGCTACGGATTTTATCCCACTTTTAGCTACGGATCGTATCCGTTGCCGAAGATATATTTCGCTACTGAAATTATAACTACGGCCGTTATCCGTAGCTAGCTATATCTATTGCTACTAATCTCTATTGCTACAGATGTAATCCGTAGCTATTGGTTTTTGACCTTTAGCTACACTGCCAATAGCTATGGACGTGCTACGGACTAGATCCATAGCAAAATGCCTTTAGCTATGGTTTTTATCCGTAGCCTTTACCCCTTTTTCTAGTAGTGCACCAAACCATCCCAACTGTCCGGCAAACTGGACAAGATCAATAACGCCTTGACCTCATCCTAAAAAATAATGTCAACGGATTCTAACTGGATCGTGACTGTATTGAACTCGTTTAGATGTTCAACCACGCTCCCATCATTTGACATCTTCATGTTTAATAGTTGTTTCATAAGATGAACCTTATTGAATGCAGAGGACTTTTCATACATGGTGGATAGGGCTTCTATTAATTCTTTTATAGTTTTCATCTTAGATATATTAAAAGCGACACTCTTAGACAAAGAGAGTCGGATCGTTCCTAAAGTCTTCCGATCTACTATAAACATTCATCATCTGTCATCTTTTCTGGTTTCTTCTTTTTTCCTCATAGAGGAATATAAAGGTCTTTCTGATATAGATAATCCTCCATCTGCATCTTTCAAAAGGTAAAGTTTAAACCATTAAACTTCTCAATTCTAATCTTCCCTTCTTCTGTCATCGCTTCCAATAGAACCAGGCCAATAGCTCTGATATCAATTGTTGCAAAGCACGCCAACAACGCAGTGAACCGAGATCCAATATCTGGTCTCATCCGCAAACGATAAACTAGAAACAGAATCAAAACATTTAAAACAAACCACAAGACAAGATATAAGTAGAAAAACTCCAAACTAGGGTAAAAAACCACGGATGCAAACTTTCACTATTAAGAAAAATGAAAATTACAAGGCAATATACTAACCTCTCCCTTGGAAGTACCGAGAAAATCCTTTGCCTACACTTTGGAATAACTCTCATTATACCTAAAAAAACCCTAGGGACCCCTATTTATAGTTTAGGCAACTCCCTTTTCGTACCCTTCCGAAAACCGTATCCAAAATCCGCAATCCGCATCAAATTTGGAAACGAATTTGTGTAACCTCGATTAGTCGTACGGAATCTTCAACCGATCGAGCGGCACCCTCTACCGGTCGTGCACATCCCACGACTGGTCGAGCACCTCGGAAATTCAAAATCCCAACTTACTAGAAAACGAGTTGAGCCAGTCCATGACTGGTCGAATTGGAATAAGCATTTTTCTTTTATAATTTGCCTTGATTACTAACAGTTCTGAATTTCCAATAAAAAGCTTGAAGGAGAAACACGCACCACACAGGCTCATCTAATATTTATTATTCGTAAACGTAGACAACATATCTTACTGTAGGCAGGGCATCCATATGGTCCCATAAACTCCTACACATACACACTATACGCGACCTTAAGAAACCGGAGTAATATCAACCGTGGATTGTCGACTTGTCTGAATCAGATTGAACTCCCTCAAGTTCGATCCTGTTCAGTGCTACTGTTCGTGATTGAATATTAAGGGCGACTGCTCCTGACGCTTGGCCAACTCGCAACTCGACTCAGGACCGAATCATTCCGATTCATTGAGTCTTCGAACCTTTCAATCAAACTCTTTATTACTAACGTAAGCTTAATCTTATAATAATTATAGCAATCAAAGGGAAGTGGGGGTGAGATGGTGGACCCCACTGCCGCTACGGTCGCAAGTTCTCTTATCTAAGCCGTCCAATCGGTCTTGATAAGATCGATGTGGACCCCACCAATAGTGACTTCCCCCACTTTTGGGACCAAGCTCACGACCACCTTCTCTGAGCCTTCAGCATCAATATCTTCCAACAAGCTGGATATCCCCAACTTCAGGCTAAATTTCTTTGTCTGTGCATCTTCCCTTTTACGAATGTGGAAATGGGGCAGCTTCACAAAGCTCCCTGCAGACTCTCCTAGGTCAGATCCCACAAAATCCCCTCCATAAGGCGCTGCCACGTACACCTCAAACGTGACAGGACCGTTGTCGGGGACCTCTATGCCGTCGATCACGAGGACCTCCACCTCATCCTCTTTCTCGCTCTTGGTTCGGGACTTCTTGGGCCTCTGCACAAGGGTCCGGATGGTCGAATCCAAGGGTCTCGGGTCGGGTCCGAACTCAGATACCTGGACCAACGAGACTCTGGATCTGGGTTTGGCCTTGGCCTTCAGCTTTTTCTTGACGCTGCTATCAGCCCATGGAAGTTCCACGTCTTGGTAGGTGTACCGGAGTTTCTGCGGATTGAGACAGTCTTCCACCTGTTGCGTTCATTTGTTAGTCAATGCATGAATGACACACACAACTAGTTGGACGGTAGCGCATAAACGTAGGTCACGATGAATACCTTATCAAATATCAGTGACTGGTTCACTCACCATGTGGGCCACACCATGAAAAATAATGGGCAACTGACAATCCGGTCGAAGTTATATTTGTGGACTACTGGATAGGTGAGATGGTTTTATTTTCAACCAGCATGACCTTTATGGTGGGACAAATCTGTTGGACGGATTGGATGTCGTGCATCCTATGACATATCAGTAATTACACACTGATTGTTTTTTCAGACCTTCTCATTAAAATTTTATGTTTTTGCTGGACAAAGAGGGAGGTTCGTAGCCTTTAACGTGACACGTGGCTGATCAGGAAGTGAATCTGATCCCTCCATATGGTGTGTCCTATTCAAAGACTGATGGTGGTTGAAAATCACACCTATGGAGAATCCCAATAATCAGATTCTCCTGTTGCATACAATTCATCCTGACCGTCTATTTTAAGGCCATTTTCGACGTAGATACTATTGCAAGGCCATTGGTGGTAAGCACACACAAATGGACAGTAATGGTAAGTGCCCATTAAATGGACGATCTGGATCGGCTGCATCATGTGCCACTTGGCGGTCATCAGGCAACAAACTACCCTAATCCAGGGTTAAGGCGTGAAATAGGAGGATCAGGTATGAAAGCCATGAAAATACGACTCCCGATAATTGTCAGTACGGCATGCATGTGCTACGTTGGGGCTGTTCGTCCGTTGAGCTTCAGGGTCTGCAAATCAGACAGGTCAGCATGACGGACGCAAATTGGGCATTAATACCCCGCCCATCCATAGACAGGGTCTCTGAGGGCCCACCCGGATATATATAGGTTTTATCCACACCGTCCATTCATTTTTTTTAAATGTAATTTTAATATAAGCTTAAAAATGAAGCAGATCCAAGACTCGATTGGACCACACTACAGGAAGCAGCGGTGATGGTGACACAAACTGTTGGAAGCTTTCTAGAGTCCAACGGAACATGTTCATAAGGTCGCATAGGCTTGGATGTTTAATCCCCACTGTGTGGTACAATTCAGCCTTGGATCAGCATCATTTTTCATCTTATATCGTAAAATAATATGCAAAAATGTATAGACGGTGTGGATAAAATTTACACATCATACTCAGAGGACCTGCCGGTGATGGGATATGCATGAGATGTGATACACTAGCAACCCACAGCTCCCCGGCCCCGTGGAGCCCACCATGTTGCGTGTGTGACTTTGACATCCACTTCATATAGCCCTTGTATTTTACATCCACTTACTAAAATTCAGTCCCGTCCACACTCAGGTAGGCTGGACTACAAAGAACAATGGAAGGAGAGGCCAACGCTAGGGTTTTGTTTGAGGCCCACCAGTGTTTATATTTGATCGATCCAACCTTTCAATGTGGCAGATACTCTAAAAATTATCCTGATCTGAACCTTGAACGGGTCTCAGTGTGGGATATCCTGTGAAATTGAATTAGCCTGATCCATCCTGTGGCCCATCTGAGTTTCAGATCAGGCTGAATTTTGGGATGTGCTGTGAAATTGAGAAGGTGCACCTGATGGAAGGAGTGGATGTTATATTCACAGAAATAAGGGCACCACCGAGCACAGTTGTATTTAAAGAGTACAACTATTGTAGGCCTTGGTGGGGGCAGTGTCCAGAATTCCGCAAAGCATCGAGTTTTTCGGAGTTTTCTTGAAGACTCGTCGAATTTAGCCGAGTCCCGAGTCTTGAACAAATCATCACCAATTTGGTTATTTCGTGCCCAGTTGACAGGTGTTTTTTTTTTCGTTTTTTTTCTAGGGAGAGTTTTCAATAAACTACCAAATTAATATGTAGTTTACAATGGGGTGCCTTTTTCATAAAGGTTTTTCAAAACCATAGCTCTCTATATAGCTATCATTCCACTACTTTTAATAATCGCCTCATATGAGAACAAATGTGTGGGTGGCTCAGGTGGCCCCCACCTTGATGTTCATGTAAAATACCCCACCACCTGGAGGTGGGTCACATGAATGAAAACAGTGTGCAAGGCAACACATGTCCTCCAAACTGTATCTATTAGTGTATCCCTCATGAATCATGGATGGATATGATAGTTTGGACAAGGACCTAAATATTTGTGTAGAATCTACTTATTGGAGTGATTTTATATGATTATCACAGTGGGCCCCGTAGAAATAAAGAGGGGTCCTCAAATATCAGCTTATTTTTTTACCTCTCAGCCTCGTATGGTACTAAATATCTAATGATCAACGATATCTCTTACATAAAGATTGAGGTGGCTATGTCAAAATCAAGAGCATAGTTTATGCCGGTGGTGTTTTTTTTTCATAATCCTTACCAACACCAGGTTTCTTTGATTTTTAGCCTGCTCAAAATGATGTTAAATTAACATCTACTCCAAAAGTTAGATGCATAATCCTAATTTAGTTCCAAATCTAAAAGAGACACACCAAAGAAAATAGTTAGAAAAGAGACATTTACCCATAATTTTTACGGGCCCACCATAATGATTATATGGAATCTACTCCAATAATTAGATGCCACAAATATTTAAGCTTGAGTTCTAAAATTGAAGCCCATCCGTGATTCAGTTGATCCATACTAAGGGAAACAATTTGAAGGGTGATGATTTGCCTTGTATGGTGTTCCAAAACATGTGGTCCACCTGAAGAACAGATAGGGGTGAATTTTGTTCCCTTGGCCTAACATGAGGTGACCCACCTACTAGTTAGTGTGGATTTTACATAAACATCATAATGGACCCATCCAAGCAGCCGGCTCATTGTTCCTACACACTCCCAACTGGCCCGTTAAGAAAATGAAACGGAAGGCAATGGGACGATAATAACCCCGACTACGGAGGTAGGTGTTTGAAAACCTTTTGCAAAAAAGTACCGGAATATTGTAAATTCCATATTAATTAAGGAGTTCTTTGTAAATTTCTCTTTTTAATTTTTCCAAAGTTTTCAAACATAGAACGGGCGGGAGAGAGGGGGGAGTTGGGCATCAGTACCTTGACTTTCACCAGCTGTTTGTTCTCGTCGTAGAAGATGAACGATGAGTTGAGCCAGTCGCTATCGTTGAAGTCTATCTTGTTTCCTCGCTTCTGCCTGTAAATGTGCCACATCCGGTCAACGTTCGAATGGTGGCAGTAGAAAAGCGGGTCGTAACCCGACGAGTAGAAGTTGCCCATGTCTCGGTACGGGGCCTCGGGCATCCCCACAAACAGGTGAATCGCGTTATGTATCGCCTCAATCCGCCCCATCGTCTTTCCCATGGAGGCCTCCTCGCCTGCCCTCACCCGATCTCCCAAGAACAGCTCCGGCAGCGGCAGAGACTCCCTAAATGTCTTGTTCATCTGATACAGGTTCTTCACCTTCAGCTCCTCGTCAGTGTACGGGTTCTCATAGTTTTTGTGACTGTATTGATAGTCCAGCACCTTCTTTAGGTTATCCGGGTTGCGCTTCTCGTCGTAGAGCGGCGATGTCTTGTCATTGACAAAAAAGCTCGGCATCGTCATTCCGTCCGGCGAATCCCAGTTCCAGAACGGGAGGGCAAATGTGTCATCACCGATCAGCTTCCCGAGGATCGCCTCATGGAAGTGGATGTAGTAGCGGTGCCACGGCAGGAATATCCAGCTGAAGTGAACCTGCAGCTGGACGTTGAACCCCACCTGGTCGTACGCGCCATCGCAGTACTGGCAGTGCACCCTGGCCTGCTGTTCTAAGCTCCAAGGGTCGGATGGGTCGAGAGCTCTCATGCGTCTATAGGCTTCCTCGTACTTGGCCAGGTCATCAGCATCCAACAGGTGTGCGGGTTTCCGAATGCGCAGTGGCGTGGAAGAGGACGGGAACTTGTAATCGACGATCTCGCTGTTGTCTTTGTAAGGCGGGCAGCACTGGACATTCTCCGCGCCTTCTCCAGCGTGGGCGGTATGGCACTTGGATAGGTCCGGTGGTTCAATCGGAGAAGCGACGGCTGTATTCTCACATCCGAGGGCGGCAGTACCATACAGACCTCCCAACGTTCCAAGGAGAACATTTCTTCTGTCCAACCTCAGAATGGATTCTTTGTCGCCACCATTATCATGTCCACTAGCATTAGTAGCATTAGTACCAGCACCAGAGGCTGAGGGAGAAAAGTGAGTGGGTGCTCGAGCAGCTTTTTGAGGGTGGCGGGAATGGTGGTGATGGAAGGGAGAGGCTGTGGTTGCAAGAAATGAGAGGGACGACGACATGATTGGGGTCTTAGCACTTGTATCGCTTTGGTGAGAGGGAGGGCGACCGACTCCTCTCTTATATAGAGAGAGATCGAGTGGGGGTTTCTTACTTCGCATTTTACATGCGTGACCGCTCCTGCACGTGAGTGCGCCCACACTCATGTGCACCTGTCTGAGTGAGAGGTGAGTAATGAGGTGCAATATGAACTATTTGATATATTATAAGGATTTAAGAACCAATGCACTAATCAGAAAACATATTAGAAAAGATATGATTTCAACATGTTCATTTTTTTTACCAATTTTCAGTCAAAGCAAATATTCTTTGGATATTCTTAAAGCATGTATAAATTAAAACTCAATTTGTTATTTTTCCTATATAACAGAATTTTCATTTGATTTGATAGATGATTTTGGCATTATTCTTTCAAATCCCTTCCCATCTTGTAAAACGATGCATATACTTGACCACTGCTTGACCCAAAATTATTTTTGGGGTCAACATTCTCACTCAGTTCATCCACATTGCATGCCAACCCCATTATGATGTAATCATTCGAATGATCCAACATCCCATGTCTTTTCCAGATAAGAATATGTTGTACACAACCGCCACACATTAGGTGTGGAAGTAACCTTAAAACAAATTAACCATGCAACAACAAAGAAATAAATTTTTTAATCAATCATAGAGAAAACATAGATTTTACATGGAAAAAACCTTTTAGGAACAAAACCACGGCACCAAGCAATAACAAATCCACCGTGAACAAAAAGTTAAAAGAGATGGACAACTTGCATATTCGAAATCCTCTCTTTTACAAGTGAATTCCCCCTTCAAAACCCTAGCACTCTATACCTCTCACATATTGCACTCTCGGTGATAACCCTAATCTCACATAAACACAGTTTATATAACCCACATAGAGAATTAGAAAGAAAACCACGTACTTACACAAAACCGATGTGGATCATTGATTAAACCATTGATCGATTGACACTTCATTTTCAATTGAATCGAACATGTTGAAAAGTGTCCAAAGAGCAAACTGATTTTTTTTTTTTTCAAATTATCCCGATTGATCGAGCCGTGATATTCAATCAATCAAATATGTCCAAAACTATCTAAAGTCTAAACTGGAAAATTCAGGACTTTCTTGATTTGATTGAAGCTATTGTCAATTGATTGAAATCTCGGTATTTGCATCAAATTGAAGGCAACCTATAATCAATAATAACCACCATGGCTTCAATCTTGCATTTTCAGTATTTCAAGTTGTTATCATCATCTTTAAATTTCTTTATACCTCCATCATCACTCAATGTGCATACTCCGTCTTCATTCCATCTTTGTCAAGCTTAGAGAAGTTGATAAAAACCAAAACTTCTCTGCAAGAACCACCTTAGTAAGCATATTCATCAGATTTTCACTAGTGTAAATCTTTTTAAGAATAATTGCCTTCTTTTAGCATCTGTCAAATAAAGTAATGACACACATTCATGTATTTAGTCCAGGAATATCATACTAAGTTCTTTGCCAAATTAATTACGCGTTTGTTGTCACAATGCACAAGCACAACTTCCTACTGAAGCCCCAACTTACTCATCATACCTCTTAACCAAACCGCTTACTTGAATGTTTTTGTAATTGTCATATACTCAGCTTTGGTTGTGGAAAGAGCAACCACAGACTGAAATCTAACTAATTGTCTCACCCGCTAACACGAACGAGTAACCGGAATTTGAACTTTTTTTGTCCACGTTACCAATATAATTGACATCTACATAACTTACTAGTTTATCCTCAAATTTACCGAATGTCAAAATGTAGTCCGTCACACCTCGAATGTAACGAAGTAGTCATTTCACTACCTCCTAGTATTCCTTACAGGGGTTTGACATGTATCTGCTCACAACACCCAATGCAAATGAAATATCAGGTCTAGTAGAGACCATGGTGTACATAAGACTACCTAACGCATTCGAGTAGGGCAAATGAGACATATATTGTTTTCTTCAATTGATGTGGGACATTACTCCAAATAAGTCAAAAGTGAGTAGCATAGAGTGTGTTAACCAATTTAGCATTATCAATTCTGAACTTGACTAAGACCTTCTCAAGATATTTTTCCTGAGACAACCATGGCCTAGTCCTTTAGCTGTCTCTATGTAAGTTGATACTAAGAATTATTTTTACAGCACACAAATCTTTCATCTTGAATATCTTGGATAACTGAGACTTGAATATAGTGATTTCAATATATATGTTATAGCTGACAATAAGCATATTATTAACATATAATACCAGAATAATGAATTTTTCATCACTTAGTGATCTGAAGTATACATAATGATTGACTCACTTCTGATAAATCATTAGCTCAACATGAAAAAATTTTAAAATTTTATACCACTGCCTAGGCGACTATTTCAAGTCGTACAATAACCTTTTTAACCTGTAAATCTTACTCTCTACTCCCTATACGTAGAACCCTTCAAGTCGTTCCATATAAATTTATTTTTTTATTTTTCCATGTAAAAAGGCAGTCTTCACATCCAACTGTTCTAATTCCATATTATATTAGACAACTAACGCCAACACAAATTTCATAAATACTTGCTTCACAACCAGTGTAAATATCTCACCAAATTCAATGGCTTCTTTCTAAGTATAGCCTTTCACAACCAGTCTTACCTTGTTCCTATCCAATTTCTTACGGAAGATACACTTGCACCCAATCGTTTTTTTACCCAACGAGTAGGTCTACCAACTCCCACATATAGTTCTTGTACAGAGAATTTATCTCATCATGTATTTGTCATATACTTCTCAGCATCTGAGTTATCTAATTAATTCTTCCTATAAGGTAGACAAATCCCTCTCATCCATAATGAGGGCGAACACAATATTTGAGTCATCTATGTTTCTTAATGGTAACCTATAATTTCTCAGTAGATTTCTCCTGCCAGGTGACGACACCACCTCTTCTTGTGGCTCAGCTATTTCAAGTGTTTCAACTTTATCTGTTTTAATGACAATCGTTATTTTTTTCATTTCCTTATGCTTATCCTTCTAAAATAAGAAACCCTTATCGAATTTGACGTCTTAAATAAATATGATCTTGTGTAAAACTCGATCATACAGTCTATATCCTTTCATACAATCATCATAGCCAACAAAAGTACACATTTTCACCATTTGGTCAGTTTATCTCTCTCAACTAACGGTACATAAGAGTAAGCATCATAACTAAATATGCGTAGCCCCGAATACTTAACTTCATGACCGCTCTATACTTTCTTTGAAATTTTATAATCAATCAAGTAAACGGATATCGATTCACTAGATAATAAGTCATGTTAACGGCCTAAGCCCATAGCTCCTTACCTAATCCAACATTATTTAGCATACTTCGGTCCAACTCTTTTCAAAGAGTCTGATTCATATGCTTCATCGCATCATTCTACTCAGGTGTATATCTTACTATATTATGCTTCACGATCCTCTCATTATTATAAAATTGATTAAGTTCTTTAAAAGTAAACTCTCCACCATTATCGGTCCTTCGAATTTTCAGTTTCTATTCCAACTATTTTTTTTTTACCATTGCTTTTTATGATTTGAAAGTAGTGAAAACATCAGATTTATTTTTCATGAAATAAACCCACATCTTTTTATAAAACTCATCGATGAATATGACAAAGAATGACAACCCTCTTCTAGAAACAATAGGTGATAACCCCCATAAATTAGAGTGCATATATTTAAGTTGTCATTTACTAATATGTTTTTCAATTTTAAATGACAATCTTAATTATCACCGTATATGCAATGCTCGTATATATCTAAATTTAAAAAAATTAAAAGCAGAAATTAAATCACGATCTAGTAGTACTTTCATACTAAACTCGCTCATGTGGCCTAGGAGCACACGCCACACACATGTAGACGTGATTTTCACTATAGACATTGTAGCTCCACCTGATACAATTCTCCCGATAACCTGTAAAGGTTTCGACTCCTTTGTGCTTTTATAACAATGAACGCCCCTTTTAAAACTTTCAAGACACATTCATACCCAATGAATTTACATCCAAGTGCCTTAAGAGCTTTCAGAAATATTAAAATTTTCTTCGGGTCCTGAACATGACTCACATTGGTCAAAGTACAATCCACCCCACCGAATATTTTTATATAAACCGATCCAATTCCAATCATCTTACAAGCATGTTCGTTGCCCATAAAAACAGGACACCATCGTATTTGTTGTACATGGTGGACCAACTCCGATGAGGACACATGTAGTATGATGCCCACTTCTTCAATATCCACTAGTTATACAAGTGTCCGACCTTAGGCACTATAATATGTCATAGCCACTTGTGTCTTCTCTGGATTCCACTAAAATTTCCTCCTTTAGTGTAGTATCCTAATTCTCATCTTTCTAGGTTTTGATTTTTGTATAATATTTCTTCATATATCATGTCCTGCTACAATTCTACCATTTCAACTTCCTTTTGCCCTTCGACTTAGACCTTGATTATGACTTCTCATTCTCTCGCTTAGACGATCTCCCCCTAACAACTAGTGCACCCGTAGAAGTACCGTCCCCACCATTATTCATTCTCTGCTGATTCGACTGAAGTACCGAGATAACAGTATTAAGAAGGTCCAAGGTATTCCTACTATGGCATAGAGTATCCGCTAGATTCTCGTAGGAATCTGAAAGGGACATCAACAATAATAAAGATTTATCTTCTTCGTCGATCTTCGCCTCCATGCTTATCAATTTGCAAATTAATTTTTTAAAAATACTGATGTGTTCAGAGAGATCTGACCCTTCCACCATCTTCAGAGTATATAACCATATTTTCAGATATAGACGATTGAAGAGTGACTTTGTCATGTAAATGCTCTCTAACTTCGCCCACAATCTTGCAATGGTTGTCTCATTGATAGCATTATAGAGGACTTTGTCAGTTAAGCACAATTGAATCGTGTTAATCACCTTCTAATCAAGTTCATTCCAATCATCTTCTTTCATCGATTGAGGATGTTTCGCTTTGCCAAGGAGAGCATGCAACACCTCTTACTGAATTATGAGGACTTTCATCTTCAACCTCCATAATTCAAAGTTATTTTTACATGTAAACTTCTTTGTCTCAAACTTCACATTCGATCCATTGATCTCATGTCTCAAATTTAATCTAATAGTCTCAACGTAATGCCTACTCTTTGATACCACTTGTTGTGCATAGTCGCCACACGTCAAGTGCAGAAGCAACCCTAGAATAAATCAAACACATAACAGAGAAATGAAAATT
Organism: Magnolia sinica; assembly: GCF_029962835.1. Lineage (NCBI taxonomy): Eukaryota > Viridiplantae > Streptophyta > Magnoliopsida > Magnoliales > Magnoliaceae > Magnolia > Magnolia sinica. Next base: position 4,695,225 of record NC_080576.1, on the reverse strand, counting down.
TCAAGCAATCACATAAAACATAAATTTTACATGGAAAAATCCTTGTAGGAAAAAACCATAATACTAAGTAACAACGAATTTACTATGAACACAAAATTACAAGAGATTGATAACTTACATATTCGAAACCCTTGCATTTACAAGTGAATTCCCCCTTCAAAACCTTAGCTCTCTCCACCTCTCACTTATTGCACTCTTAAAGACAACGTTAACCCCACAGAAACATGGTTTATATAACCCACGTACAAAATCAAAAACAAAATGGCGTGCTGATGCGAAATCGACGGGGATCGTCAATTGAACCATCGATCAATCAACTCTGATCAATGACCTTCGATCAATCGATGGTCCATGTTCGATCAAATCAAACATGTCGAAAAGTGTTCAGAGAGCAAATTGATTTTTTTAATTATCTTGATTGATCGAGCCCTAATGTTCGATCAATTAAACATGTCCAAAATGTGTAGACTGAAATTTTTAAGATTTTTTCAATTCGATTGAAGCTACTATTAATCGATCGAAATCCCTATTTTGTGTTAGATTGAAGGCACCCTAATAAACAAAATATCCTTTTACCCTCCACAAGTTCCCTCCAGCTATCAACTTATTATGGTATTATTTCAAGACATATTGATCTACTGTAGGTTTTGTGAGACTTATACCCTAAAAGACTATTCGAGCACCTAATTTTCAATATCAACACACTTTGCATAGACTAGATCAACGAGTTTCGATCAAACACTTTGTTTTAATACATTAATGATCTAGGACCTATACCCAAACGTCCACACTGACACTGATTCCAACGCCGCACAGCACGTTCCATTTCGATGACTAGATCGAAAGATGTATGTCCTTTTAGAATCAATCCATAGCATACACAGTACATGTGTGCACACGTGACGTGGGGTCCACTTAGTATAAAATATCTAGAATAGTAAAACATCACTTTCAAATAAAATATATATATATATAACGCATTTACGCCTCACCCTTACCGCGTCATGCCTATCCCACGTCTCATCGCCTCTATATATTCAACGATGACCATGCCGTCCTCGTATATAAAACTATCTCTTGTCCATCTCAACGACTGCATGAAAGAAATCGATAAGAAAAAAGAACGATACAGAGAAATAAAATATATAGTTAAATGAGAGATTAGAGGAGATTAGGAAGAAGGAATGGCAATTTCAACCGTTCATATACATCGAGTGTCCAAATCAACCATTGAGGTGAGTTCACCAGTCGTTATTTACCCATTATCTTGATGTCAGGCTCATCAAATGGACTCCATCTTGGCGTATATGATGATATTCATGTCATTTTTCCATTTTTTCAGAAGGTGAGACGCACCTATCCATGCTACGTAGCGTGGCCAACGTATGGTCCACCTAGATGTGCATATTATTCGCATATATGGATTCCATAATGGTGGAAGTTCATTCGATGGATGAAATTTCATGTTTTCTTTTCCCTCTCTATTTATATGTTCTTGGGTTTTAATAGATATGCAAAGCTCAATGGGCCGACCATGAGCTGGCCAACCTTATAGACGGAGTTGATCACTTACCTAAACCTTAATTATGTATTTACAAAAATAGGTAATCAACATAAAAGACACTGCATGCAAATATGTTGTCTACGTCAACAGTGTCAATGAGATTTTTCACTCGTATCCCCACCTTGAAGCAAGTGGTTAATCCAAACCATCCATCTTCTTTACAGATCATTTTATGACTAAAAGCTAAATATGAGGTAGATTTGGACCTCAAGTGGGACACACTGTAGGAAACAGTGGTGACAATAATGCTCACCATTGAAACCTTCCTGGAGATTTACCAAGACATTTATTGCCATGCTCGTAAAGTCACATTGACAATAAGTGGTGAGAATATAACAAAAGAGGTGGCCCCACTTATAGGACCCACATGTTATATGCGTGGCATCCAATTCATCCACCCGTTTTACTAGGCCATTTTAGCCATTGGTTACAAATATCGGCTTGACCCATATATGGGATGGGCCACACTATAAGAAACAAATGAGATAAGAATGTCCACCATTGAAAACCACCTACTATGGCATTTATTTCCATATAACTTTTCCAGAAGAAGATACAAGCTTGACAATGACATTTCAAACAATAAGTGATCCACTTGTGGGACCCACCATGAAGTATATGTTTTATCTAAACCGCACATCTGTTTTAATAGCTCATTTTATGCGCATATGCCCAAGTACAGCAAGTCTTAAGTGGGCCATGCCACATGAATATTAATTAAATTTCTATTAGGACTGCCATTCGAGTCCACACTTTTTATCTTAAGCTATTTAATGTTGCTTATCACATGAATAAATGTGTACTAAAATTTGGTAACACGCTATTATACCTGGCCCTAATAAGGTCGACACTAATATTATGCTTAGTATAAGGCATACCATGCGCATTCATATGCTACATGCATCATCTATATGCCTATTATGGATTTCAATTGATCATAGCATATGCCTTTCAAATTGATATACTTAGGGGACCTGTATGAGACTCGCCCTCATGATCATCATATGACTTGATGCATAACTTGAAAGTTTGATTCATGCATAACGCATTATGTGTAGCACACTACATGTACTCCTTGGCGACACCAGAGAGGTAGTTTTGCAGTCGAGATATGGCTAATGTATATGATTACGAACACCAAAACTATTGAGGTTATAGGGCGCCATAGGCGTCCCTAGGTGAAATTCCCTAAACCCTTTGGTACTAGTAGAATGTTCCAATGTCTAGACCAAGTGGATTCATAAGTGCATGAGGGCTGGATACTGGTATGCCACGTCTCCCACTTTGTCGTGGTTAATTGGAAGGGGGTTTGACCTTACCCGCCCGGGTGAAGAGAGTTATATGCTAAGTTGAGTTTGATCAGCTCATGAAATGGGTTCGCTATCGGCAAGCCGAGTGGATTTTCGTATACCACTGACGAGATGAATAGTGATGTCTCTTGCACTCACTTGTCGAGTGCGATGAGCGACAACCAATGTCGGAAATGTACTAGACCTCAGTGATTATCTAATTGTGAACTGTTATAAGATATGGACTAGACATCAGGATTGGTAGGTGACATATCGTAACCATACATTTATGTAGCACTTGAGATTGTACATGCGTAAATACAATTCAGTGTTATACAATCATGGGCTCAATCCCTAATAGGTATGGGACTATTCGGAATCAGGAGTCTATTATTCTGGAATTATATTACATGTTTGCTATAAGACTAACAAGTGTTAGAACCCTGGGTGTGAGGCCCCTACCGGCATACGACACTACGTACTACGACTCGTTCCTTTATCATGCATTTTTATGTTACATTACTGCATGTGACATTTAGCTCGATGGCCTTTTACTTTGTATAACCTTGGTATGACCGTTAACATTCATAGACTTCTCAATATAGCTCTCCATCATTCTGGATACTCTGATATCGTTATACTTGTCATACCTATTGTGCAAGCATACATGTACTCTCTAAGCTTCGTAGTAAGCTTCCACACGTTGTTTACGTGCAGATTATGCTAGACAGCAGCAGCAATGAGGCAGGAGCACATGCCTGACCTTTTGGAGTTTATATATATATATATATTGTATTTTCCTTTTCAGTATTGTACTCAAATCCTTTTATAATGGATATATGTGATGATGTTTGGCTTATGGTACATTCATGGTCATGCTTTCGATTAAAAAAATACCTTTAAAATTCTCCTTGTGGGATTCTGATTTTGGAACTTAGCGTAAGTTGGGAATCGAAATTGGGGTGCCACAGAGGCTGTTAGCACTAGATTCGGTTTACGGCGAATGAGCGTCGAAAATCGAATTTGGGGCGTGACATAATATGTGTTGTAACCCTGGGTGCGAGGCCCCCACCAACATACGACACTACGCACTACGACACGTTCCTTCATCATTTAGTTTTTATATTGTATTACTGTATGTGACATTTGGCTCAATGGCCTTTTACTTTGTATAACCTTGGTATGACCGTTAACATTCATGGACTTGGCAGCATAGATCTCTATCATTTCCGTATACTCTGATATCATTATACTTGTCATACCTATTGTGCACACACACACGCACTCTCTAAGCTTTGTAGTAAGCTTACACACGTTGTTTACGTGCAGGTTATGCTAGACAATAGCAGTAGTGAGGGAAGAGCACATGCCTGACCTTTTGGAGTTTTTATATATGTATTGTATTTCTCTTTCCAATATTATACTCAAATCTTTTTATAATGGATATATGTGATGATGTTTGCCTTATAGTACGTTTATGGGTATGTTTCTCCTTTAAAAAAAATAAAAAAAATAAAAAATCCTAAAAATCCCCCTTGTGGGGTTCCTATTTCGGAACTTGGCGTAAACTAGGAATTGAAATCGGGGTGTCATTGAGGCTATTAACATCGGATTCGGTTTACAACAAATGAGCGTTGGAAATCAAATTCGAGGCGTGACAGGTTACTTTATTGTTTAGGAGAAATTTTACATATTGAAAAACCAAAAAACATATCACTATCTCTAGGTCATCTGCTAAAGTCGAGTATCGCACCATTAGAGTTGGACATGAACCGAGTTAGCTTAGTTCAACTCTAAAAAACTTGACTTGACTCGGCTTGAAACCAAGTTCAAGCCGAGTCGAGCTAATTTTTGGAGCTCGAAAAATTTTCGAGCCGAGTCTGAATTAGCCTGAGCTCAACTTGACTCAACTCGAAGCTCAACTCGAACTCAACTCAATTTGGTTCGGTTCGACTCAACTCAATTTCAAAGAAATAAAAAATATTGTATTTTTGGGTAGTCCTCCAAACTATCATATTACAAATAGAAATTATTCCTTTGCCTCTTCTTCCCCTTTATCGTTGATGCAACCCACTCCTCTCTCTTCTTCTTCCTTCCTTGTCACTATGACCCTTAACCACCACCGTCACCACTATAGTTGTGATCCTCAACCGCCACTGTGCCAATACCAACCTCAACCCTAACCCAAATCATACACCACTAGCTCCATTGCTGCTACCCCCAACTCCAACGAAACCCCAACCCACCATGCACCTAAACTTGACCGCGACAAACACCCATCGCCCCAGACCCACCATTCTAACTCCTCGAACATGACGAACACCCGAATCCACCACCTACGAACCACTTCCTACACCACCAAAACCCCAGTTGTCATCCCGAAATCCGGTTGCGATCACCGCTCACTGCCACATGCCAAAACACTGCCACAACCATCGCTAGAATCCTGGTGTGACCACCACTCGACCCCTGCCACTCAAATTCTTGTTGCCACTGGCAATCACAGCTACCTAAAACCCCTATCTCAAACTTTCGATATCTCCTCGACTCAAAATCTTGAATTTGAACTTGACTCATACTTGGCTCAAGTTGCTAATCGAACTGGGCTGAGCTAGACAATTAGACTCAAGGACGGAGCCGAGCCAAATTTGAGCTAGGGTTAGCGGGTGGCCGAACCAAGCCGAGGTGTGCCAAGTTTGACTCGGTTCAACTCGGTGCCCAACTCTGTGCACCATGGCCAATGCTAATTGTGAACTCACTTTAACTTAAATCGATTTTTCAAGATTTAGATGTTAAACATTCTCAGCCCGACATGATGTTCTCTCTCCGAATCCCTATTAATTATTTCAGTTGGCTCAGGCCAACCTGTTTGACCCTGTCCAAATTTCCCCGTAACAATGCACATGCACGTATTAAAATCCAAGACAACCAATGAGTACGGATTTGATGGGCGGTCCTGAATATTTAAAGGCAAGAGAAAATGATAAGATTTATGGATGAGGAAGTTAAATGCGTGTAGCCCCTCGAGATCGCGCGCAAAACATGTGCAAGAAGAAATGGTAAAGTGTACTTGCTGGACTACGCTTTCTATGTGTACTCACATCCACACATTTTTATAAGCGAAGAACGTCCGTGAGATTGGAGACTTCACCCGGAGATCCCAACCGTCTATACTCTTTTTTCTCGAAAATCAGGAGATCTGATCATAGGTGGAACGTATTTGTACGTACCATTCAGTCCGTTGGTTGGCTTCTCTCACTCGTTCATTTCTCTTGTACATGTGTGGCCGAGAGAGAAAAAAGAAGATCGTAGTCGACATGACACTGATTTGCAGTTTATAACCGTTTAGATCAGTATGACACCGTCCTCAACGATTGGAGCCGTCCATCGTGTAGGCCCACCGTAAAACACCTATCATGCAAAGCTATGATTAGGTCATCTAGATGGCACGGAAAAGTCTTCAGCACGTGTTTTTTGCAGCTCCATAAAACGGGAGCGGATTAGGTGCGGCCGCATCTCACCAAAGGGGGTGCGGCCCTTACCGTGGGGCACACCTTTGAATCTATGTATTTTGATATCCACACTGTCGATCCGTTTTTCTAGGTTTTTAGGGTATGATACCAAAATCGAAGTATAACCAATTCTCAAGCGGACCATACCACGGGAAACAGTGGTGATTGAACGTTAATGGCCACAAAAGTTTTGGATCAAGCTAATATTTGTTTTAACCCTTCATCCAAGTTTATGCGACCTTATCAACAAGTCGAATGAAAAATAAGCATTACATAAACCTTAACAGCAGGCCCTAAATTTCTTAACTTGTCACATGAATGCATTTAACCATTGACTCTTGCATTTGATTTGGTAATAGTAAAATAATAACAATGGTAGTTTTCGTTTATATTAATACATCTCTCATAAGAAAATCAGGTGCTTTCAATTTTTATGTATGTTGTACATAAAAAGATAGTTAAAAGATATTTTTATTGTCATCAATTATTTGTCTCATGCATTTAGCCCACTTGAGGAATGATACGGCCTGACCTTTTCGCTGAAAGATCTGATTGTTGTGGCCCATCTATTGGAAAACTCAGATCTATTACAAGTATCTAACATGGCTAAGTGTGCTTGCATGTAGATGGACAGGCTCTACATGGCTTGGACTGAATAGCCTGCCAAAGTCAACTGCAGCTCATGCACTATGTATCAATAATTTTAAATGACTAAGAGAGCGGTAAAACGTGAATAGTTGTATAGATGCAAAATTTCGGCTCATCCTCACCGAGCTTTGAGCGCTTGCGCCGAGCCTTGTATATCTACGCAGGAGAAGGACAAAGGAAATCCTAATTAAGATAGGAGACCCTCCGATGCCAAAGTCAAGCTAAGAATCTGGGTTTAAGTAGTATAAATGGGTTTCGAGTGAGAAATTTTGCATACATGTCCTATTAGATGAGGTCTTTATTTATACTGTTTGATAGAAGGTGGGAGGACACTAATCTCGGCACGATCTCAACCATTGGACGAGAACTGTGTGTGTGATGATGTTATCAGTTATCTCATGATCGTGGTGGAGCAGTTAATATTATCGTGTGTTACTAGAGTGAGCTCAGCTTTGCTGACAGAACTCAGTTGGTTGACTGAAGACGAGCTGAACAGGACTTTCCTGAACTGAGCCTGGGCTATGCCAAGTTAGCTGAGGGCAGCCTAGGCTAGAGTCGTCAAAGCATGACTTGATCACTTACTGGAGGATGGTTTGGACTGATCCATCCGAGCCTATATTAGCCTATGTCATGGATCAGACCTATCTTGCTCATTGGTTTCTTTTGGTGAAGTATCTCCAAAATGACCACTCATCTGGCTGATCCGACCTTGAAGGTAGTTTAGTTGGCCGTCCATAATAGTAGGTAGGCCGAGCTGACCTTAAAGATGGTTGGATCATATATTCCCACAACGTATGAAATTCAACCGTGGATAAGGGCCTTGTTGGATGTTTTTCAGGTACAGAGCTTTAAATTGGATGAGGCCAATTAAAACGTACCAAACCTAGAGGGCCCACGTGCAGCATGTGGTAGGTCAAATGGTGAACTTTATTCATCTCTTTATATACCCGCTTCCTCACACTTTTAGAAGTGAAGCACACCTATGCCCGATTGAAGCCTGCAATTAAGAGATCTGGACGGTGTATATTCTTTATATTGAAATTTGGGTGATCTGATCATTGGTGGAGATAAAAACTCACAGCATGTTGGTCCCTGATTAGGCTATACTGTATATAGTGAAACAGACAATTTAAATGAGGTTTATTGTCATCCTTTTGTTTTGTGCCCAAATAAAAATGGCTGGACTTTTAAGTTTATCACATTGCCATGTGCGTGTAGAGATATGCAGGGCCCAAATGCGCTGGTGGTTAGCAAAATTTCCAAAATTATTTACTTTTTATCTCAAACCTACCGCCAAAATGTATTTTCTTTTTTTTTCCACCCCTTTTTTTTAGTCCTTTTCAATGTTGAACTGTTATCATCTCTTTCTTTATTATTTTCCAACTACTCGATCCAACAGAGAATCACAGCCAAGACAATGCCTTTTCTTCAATGCCCCCATTGAATGGAAATTGAACACCTTTTTCTCTGATCTAGACATGCAACTAATGATATTTATGAATGAGAACGATATATATGAATGAGTGAGGCTGCTCAGCCTCAAGCCCACCTAACCCATAATCAATGTACTTCTATCTATTAAACTCATTTGACTTTGAAGCACATACGGGCACAATTTATATTATTTTTATAATGTATTATCTCATTTTATTTATGAGTAGATAATGCATTTCATTTCAAATGTAACATGAGCCATCTGCTTGTTCCACTTAAGGCTATGTTGGTATGGCTAATTATATCGGTAAAGAATGGAAATATATTATCATTACGATATTACCACGGTCAAATTAAATATTAGAATTGTTGGTCAAATACATATACATTTAAGAGACAAGCAAATAAATTTGTAAACATTGCACTTATATATAATATTACCATGAAAATTTTATATTCAAACAATAACATCAGTATATTTTAGTAATGATTTGATAATAAAGTAATATGAAAATATAATCATTATAATTTTATAAGTAATAAGTCAAACATGAGAATCAAAGGATAAATACAAATGCTGGTAAAAGACAAGTAATTATAATCATTGCATATTTCTTTTACATTAGTACGATCATTTGTGAAACAAATTGGCCTGAAGTTTATAATTCAAGAGTTGTATGAATCATTTAATTCAGTGATGACCTATCTGAGTCATTAACAAGTCTTCAACAAGCCTAATCCTAACTCTTGCTCAAGTGGTAGGCTCCCACGAGTTTCAACACCCGGTCAAGGGTTCAAGTATCATAGGTATTGAAATCCCACTGCAACGTGAGTGTGTTGGGGTGTGTGAGCGCGTGTACAACAAAAAAAAAAAAAGTATTGGACAAGCCTGAGTAAATAGAACTCGCATGAATAAAAAAAGAAGAAGAATGGAGAGTCTAAAACCCAAGTCTCTTTACTTTTTCCATCTTTTTGCTTCTCTCTCTCTTAGTTTCTATAGTTGGTTATTTATTTATTTATTTTTTAAAAGAAATTTTTATTCCAAAATTCTTTTTAATACATGATATTGTGAGAAGATGTTTTAAGGTCTGGTATATGCCAAAACATTTCTCTCACCGTATTGATAGGAGGTGAGAAGTCTAATTTACTCTTGTGAGAGAATCTATAAATATGCCCCTGCTCAGTTCAAAAGTGAATTGCAGTCAGGGCATAAAGCCATGTTGGCCCATTGTGATGTGTTTCTAAAGTTCACACCAACTACTAGTTGCATGAATTAATTTTAGGCCCGTGGCTTAAAAGCTATTTCCATTCATGATTCAGGTGGACTAAATAATGATTAGAAAAGATGTGATACCCACCATTTAAATTATTTCTATCGGTGTGGCCACCCTAAATTATGGATTATCCTATTTTAGGCTCTAGGACTAAATTTTTGTATGGCATCTAATGGTTCAAGTGGATTACACATGATCATCATGGTGGGCCCTATAAAAAAATCAGCACTAAACATCTCTTCCAACTGTTTCACATATCAACCTAATTTTCGGGTTGCATGCCTAAAGTGGTTTATACATCCACTAATCAAAGTAGATTTCACATACATATCAATATAGGCCTGGCAAAAAATCAGCAAGGGCATCATTCTCATATTCGGTTAGGTAGCGAGACTAGAGGTGTAAATGAGTCGAACCGAGTCGGCTCGGCCACTTGCTGACCCCAACTCGAACTTGGCTCGGCTCGATCCTTGAGTTTGCTCAGCTAGCTCGGCTCGGTTCGGTAAGCAACTCGGGCCAGTTTGAGCCAATATTGAGCCGAGTTCGCCTACGCAACATTTTCACAAACACATAGACCGCACCTTCAAAACCTCTCTGTATGTAAAACAACAAGAGTGATTTTATAGGTATTTCATCAAACACCTTCTAAGCAACATAAAAATCAAGAAAAAAATGGTATTTGTTTTATATACATACCTTCCTTGCCACCGGCCACACTTCATTGAGTCATTTCATCAAACACTTGGTGGGCAACATCAATATCAAAGTAACCTAGTAGCAAAACTGGTTCGATCCGAGTTCGATTTGAGTTGGGTTCGATCCGAGTCGAGTCGAGCTCGAGTAAGCTCGAACTTGGTTTGAAATTTTCTCGAGCTCAAAAAATCAGCTCGACTCAGCTCGAACTTAGTTTTAAATCGGGCTTTTCGAATCGAGTCAAACGAGCTAACCAAGCTAACTTGGTTCATGTACGACCCTAAGCATGGCACACAGCACCGGCCTAGTTGTTATGAAGGGCTAGCAAAGCTTTGTATGCCCCACTAAGATATGTGTTTCATCCACATCTTCCATCCATTTTGCCATATTATTTTAAGGAATGAGCCCAAGTGAGGCAAATCCAATTCTTAGTTGGACCACACCACAAAAAAGCGGTGATTAAATGCCCACCATTAAAAACTTCATAGGACTCACTATAATATTTATTTGTCATCCAACTTGATTAGTTCACATAGACCTAGATGAAGGAAAAAAAAAAAAAAACAAATATCAGCTTGATCCATAACTTTTATACTCCCTAGAAGCTTTTGATGGTGGGTGTTCAATCACCACTGTTTCCCATGGTGTAGTCCAGTTGAGATTTGGGCTTATGCCATAAGATGACGAGGAAAACTGGATAGATGGTGTTGATAAAACACATACATCATGGTGGGGCTACAAAGATTTTCCAACACCACACGGTACCAAGATAGGTATTGTATGCGACACTTCACTGCAGTCCGTCACTGTTGGGCTGTTTGAAAGAAATTTCCGGCCGTCATATACTAAAAATAGGGTTTTTTCTTCCTATCCATATGTTTTTTCATGTCATCGAATATAGGAACCAGAAATTAGACAAACCCAAAGCTCCAGTGAGCCGGTCCCATATATTAAAAATAGGGTTTTTTCTTCCTATGCATATGTTTTTTCATATCGTCTAATATAGGAACCAGAAATGAGACAAACCCAAATCTCAAGTGAGCCACACAATAGAAAGGAATGGAGACTCTATGCCTATCATTGAAACATTCGTGGGCCGCATAAGCTTTGCATCAGACACGCACACACATATATAGGGAAAAGGTACTATGCGCTCGACCTCACCGGTCCGTCCCATGAGGTCAAGCTGTGTGGGCCCCACTGTGATGCGTTTCGAACATCTACCCCATCAGTCAGATGCACCATTCCATCGTGGGCCTAGGTCTCAAAAATCAAGTCAATCCGTGACTTGTGTGGGCCACACCACATGCAGAAGTGGAGAGGGGCCGTGCACCATTAAAACATTCATAATCATTTTTTGGGGCCACCGAGATGTGGTTTGCAAATCCAGCCCATCCCTTATGTGTGTCCCACTTGGATGAGGGTTTAGACCAAGTTTCAGACACATGAAAATTTTAGGTGGGCCCCACCAAGTGCTTTTATATGTTTTAATGGTGTCTTCACATGATTTTAGATGGTATGGCCCACCTGAGTTCCATATATGGCTGATTTTTGGGAAATCCCATAATTTAAAGGACACCCATCAAATGCACGGTGTTGATGGTCAACACGCATCACGGTGGGGCCCACACATCTCAACCACACGGGAGCTTATTGTGAGGTCTAGCGCATAGTACCTTTACCTGTGTGTGTGTGTGTGAATGAGCTCATCCCAGTGAAAATGACCTTGTTAACAGTTGCACCAGTATAGGAATGATTTAGATTGCATATAAATGTTACTACGGAGCCTAGAAAGGTTCGAATGGTAGGCAACTCCTTTCTACTATTTTAAGTGGCATGGCATACTCAAGTTTCGGTTCTACATGAATTTCTGTCCCGTAACTTAGTATTAGCTGCCAAAATGGATGGATGGGTAGATTTATCACAAATATCACAATGGCCCCACCAATGGTAAAGTAAGCGATGGTTAGGGGAGCAGATTGGGTGAGATCTACATCTTGGTGTCTCCATTAATTTCAATATAAAGTGTATAATGTTAAATACAAATAATGTGAAACAGTTATAATTCAAGTAGTAATTTCAGTAGCCGTCTGACTTAAGATGTATTCATCTCCACAAGAGCAGTATTGTGCATAAAATAAGATTACTCTATAAATGATATACCTACGTGTAAGAAATTATTCACCTGACTTACTCAATACAGATTCACTTGCTTCTACACTTTGTGGTGTGGGGCCCATTGTATCGTGCACATATGCCATCCAACCGGTGCATTAGGGAGCCCTGCCATCATGATACGATGTCCCAAGAATCATGCCATTTCAATCATTAACTGCACTACATGTGTTGTCCCATACGGTCGTCCCACCATAGTTTGGACATGAATAAAAATCTTTCCCCCTTGATGGAGTGGAATGGGGAATGGCCAAACAAAATTCTTGTAGCCTGACCCAATTAATTGAGATAAGGCTTAGACAATGATGACAATGATATTTAATGGTGTGTATATATATATATATATATATATATATATATGGATTTGAGAGATTGATAAATAAACTTAATGACATCATCCCTATGGAAATTTTCTATTTTCCAGGAGATTATAACTATTTTAATGCAAAATTTACTTAAAATTGACTAACTCATTATATAATTATAAATTAAAATGTTAACATTATTTATTAACTTATAATAAATATTTTTTATTCTTATTTTAAGCAAGATTTTTCAAATAATATCATGAGAAAATCCTCAAAATTTAAATTTATTCCCAGAAATTCCGGAGAATGAGATCTTCACAACGGTTCGTATTAGAACCATTTATTTAAGGATCAGGTTTGCACAGGTGATAAGTCGGACTTGTCGTCCATTTAATTCTCTATTTAGATGCAAAGATCCTCGTTTGTGATGAATTCGTAACTGGGGGCATGGTTGGTTTAAACAAGCCATTTTGATGGTGACGGACACAATCATAGATGAACCATGCCCAAAAATCTCTTCAATTGATGGACTCTAACATTTCAATTAATGGTATCTAGATGCATGGTTAAGAAGACGAGTTAGCATTATTAGCTCCATTGTGTACGACGTATCTGGGTCATATCTTTGGTTTTTGGTCAAATCTTCTTTGTCCATTCTCTTTAGAATATTGAGGAATATAAATGTCCTTGACCAAAATATTCAGATATGGTGACTCACAACATAATAAAACAGCAAGTATTATTCTAGTAAATCGTAGATCATTTGTGGGCCATTGATAGCTCAAAACAGTGTGAAGTTCATACATCCTCATAAAAATCATAAGTAATGATCATTATCTATGGATTATATCTACCGATGGGCCCCATGATCAAACGAATTGGATCTACCTTTTTTATGGACATTGAAAAGTGTAACGTCAAAGCCTATCTCACTTACACAAGTTTTGGTTGTAAACCAAGAATGGTATATACACAGCCATGTGAGGCCCACGATAATGTTTATATGACATATAACCTATTTATAATATCACAAATACATAAATAAAGGGAAAAATATAAATATCATATTTATTGAAAAGATCTATGGCTCATCCGGCAGTTTTCAATGGTAGCATTCAAATAACACTATTTATTGTGGTGTGGTACACTTGATTTATAGGTAAGTTTCATTTTTGGGGTTATATATTACAATGAGCTCATGTAATAGACTGTAAATCAAAAACTTGAATCAAAATGGGCCTGGCGACCATAAACATTATCATCCAACACAAGTCTTGAGCCATCCCCTCTCTCCATCATCTTTAACTTTTCAGGTCTGTGGGGGCAATTTGGTCGAAAAACTTTAAAAACCTATGAGCAAAATATTCTTGGAATATTTTAAACTCCCCTTACTTTTTGAGATATTTTAAGGTAATGAAATTCCTTTTTAACATTGAAATCTCTCACCTCTTCCTTTATTCTCTCCTGACCTCATTTCCACCGCGTTGGGTGAGACCCCTAACTATGGGGCCGACTGTAAAGCTTATCCTAGGCATGATCCAAAAAATAAGCAATTCTTATGCTAGGCCAAGTACAAAATATCGTTCTTACCTGTGATTCATGTGGGCCACATTGAAGGAAACAGTTACAAGAGAGAAATCGTGCTTAATTATTACAAGGCCCACTGTTATGATTATATACAATCCACTCTAATCATTAGATGCCATACCAATATTTAGGCACGGCCCAAACATTAGCCCTATCCAAAATTCAAGTGGGCCACACCAAAGGAAACACTTCGAAGGGTGAGCCTTGCCCCATGTACTTTTTCCAATAGTGTGGCCCATTCAAATTACAAACTGGAATAGTTTTTGGACCATACACCTAATATGGTATGTCGGCACTTGATGGATGGGGTAGATTTCATCAAAACCAAGGTGGCCTACCCAGGTGGCTGACTGCTTTTCCAAGAGAAGTGGGAAATAACACCTCTCCCTTGTGATGTGTGAGGTTCCTGTAATAACTCTCCTTGGCACTCTCATCCTTTAATTTTTAGGAGGTCTACCTTGATGCATACATGAGATACACTCTCCACCATTACATGTATAATCTTACACCAGGCCGACCACTAGAAGGCCAGGTTTCCTCATGATTTAGGTGGACCACACCAAAGGAAACACTTGGGAGTGTGATATCCACGCTTGATATTTACAGAGCTCACTGTCATGACTATAGAAAATCCACTCCACCTATTAGATTCAATGCCAAAATTTAAGCAAGTCGCCCTAACATCAGCCGCATCTGCTATTCAGATGGGCCACATGAAGGAAATAGTTTGGAAAGTAAGTGTTGCCCTGTAGTGTTTCCAATCATGTGGTCCACTTAAAATACCGATGGGGCTGATTTTTAGTCCCTAATCCTAACATCAGGTGACACACCAAATGGTCGGGGTGGATTTTACAAAAATATCATGGTGAGGCCGACACCAGTCGGCAAATACTTGTCCTAATTTCTCTCCCCATTTGTTAACGATAATTAATCCATTGGAAGTTCAAACCAAATGGAAGTGGGAAGCCAAATAGGTGCCGCATTAGGCTAGGCAGGCAAATGGCTTAGTGGGTGAGACCCTGACCGTGGGCGCATTACAATGTATATGTTGTATATCCATGATGTATATCGGTTTTGCCCCTCATTGTAGGGGTTGGTCGAAAAAATGAGGCAGATCCAAACTCAAGTGCCACCATTAAAAACTTCTTATGGGTTATAAAAATTTTGGGATTAACCTTTTATTTGTGTTTTCCTTTCATCCATGTCTGTGTTACCTTATCAAGGGGTTGAATGGCAAGTAAACATTATAGTGGGCCCTGTGAAGTTTTTAATGGTAGGTTTTCAATCACCATTATTTTTCTCTGGTGTGGTCCCCTTGAGATTTGGATTTGATACCAACTCCTGTCACGCCCCAGACTCGGTAACCGGATTCACAAGGAACCAGATGGCCGGTTCTGGCCGCAACAGCCTCCGTAGTACCCCATTCTCGGCTCCTAAAGCAGGTTCCGATCCTGGGATCCTACAAGGAGGATTTCCATAACAATATAACCATTTCCAATACGAGCATACCCAAGATCACAACAAGTAAATCTGAGAATAAAAAAGGCACTTATCACAAAATCCACTAAGAATTTGAACTTTTACAAGTTTACATGAGGTCCAAAAGGACATACATAAGATAATAGAAGAAAGAAAGGAAGGATGCAATACTGGGTCCTCAAGCTCAGCTCTAATCCAAACTCTGCCACTACGACGCTGACCTAGGATCTCCTGCACGCATCAATCGTGCATAAGCTTATAGAAGCTTAGAGGGTGGTGTAAGTGTGTGATAATAGTGCACAGAGAAGAATAATAGGAGATACAGGAACGAGACATGCTCAATGAGAATATCACTAGCCTTACCAAGGCTTATCATGAATATGATGCAATGAGTATTGGACGCCATACCAAGGCAATGCATGAAGGGGCTTACATAACCAATACTAATGCGATGCAAGTAATGCCAGTGCTCATAACCAAACCGTATGTCAAGTATATTTCCAATCATAAGGAAATCACTGGGGTCCATTACACTGCTGACTGTCGCTCTACAGACCGCACAGTCAACGAGCGTAAGAGACCTCACTACTGCTGTGGACAACCAATCACCGGCAAGGCTGACGGTAGCGGACCCATTCACGAGTGGTCGGACTCGGCCTAGCAATGCCCTCTTACATCGGCGAGTAAGGCCACACCCCTATCCAACCGACTACACGACAGTGGGAGTCGCGGCCTAATGGTATAAGGCCCTCGTGCGCTCATATATTCCACCCGGTCACTGCGTTGGAGCAGATCCTTGGTACCATGAAAGTTTTGGGAATTTCACCCATGGGCATCCTATGCACCCGGTATGCTCAAGTAACATTTTCGGTGTCCAAACATGGCCATCTACGATGTATCTGTGGAGGCTACAACCCTGATGAAGCAAGGGTGATAATGCTCATATATTATGCAATGCCAGATGCATGAATCACACAATCAACTATGCATCAATTCCAAGCATCCAACATGCTCAAGAGGGAATATTACGTCCCTCGGGAAGACAGCATGCAATGCCCAATGGCACAATCATAACCACACACACAGTGTCATCCAAGCATACAATGATGCACATGGGTCATGAAGATGGGTCTAGGCGCATTATGCGGTGATATACAAAGTAAATTACATTCCTACTATCCAAGAAGGAACCAAGACTAGGTACTTAGACAATATCCATAAGGAATCCCACCTCTAGTGGGGGCCCATTTACCTGGGGTAGCTCACGAGATTAAGCATACAACTACGGGTCTAAGTAATATAGAAATGAGCTTAGCAACTGTCTAAGATAAGTATCCAATCACTTTTAAATACAATCGGACCTAGAGGGGTCCATAATGGGGACATTTAACCACCATTCCCCAAAAAGGCATATCTACCATGAACTATATGGATAAAAGGCCCAAGGCCTACATTTAAGATAAAAATAAAAGTAACCACATACATATATTCCTCATAATAGGCCATAAAAAGATATAATACCACTTTTAACAATATGGCTCTAAGAGGGGAATTAAGGCCCAAGGCCCAAGGCCCAATTCCCAATGGCCATAGAATCCATGCATTAAGTTGGACTTGGTGGGCAGCCGGCGTACACAATATACGACCCAAAAAAGGTTTAAGTTTGGATGAATTGGGCCCCACTATATCAGCCCAATAATTAGCAATTTAAGTAGGCAACCGAGGGCCCAATACTATCCTTACCTCACCCACAAGTCCATCAAAATGGTGGAAGTCGGCCCAATGTATGGTTGGGCCAAGCTAGGATGTCCCTGCCCAATCTGGGCTCACTGGATGTCCCAAAATTCTGATCTTAAGATGGGGTCTTCATAAGATCACTAAAAGTGACCTAAAAGAATGCACTGATTAAGCCCAAGGATTATAAGAAAGCATAAGCATGTAACACGTACACAAGTTCTCAATATGGTGAGCCCCACAGTTAAATAAAGTTGTAACCATAAAATTGTACATTGAAGGCCCTTTGATAAACTTTTGGCCCGTTTGACTTCCTGGGCCTGCTAAGGTCCAGAAATTAGTTGAGTATGTGGAAATAATCTCATGAAGGCCAACTATACTCACTGGGGAACCGCACCAGATGGAGAGTGTGTATATATCATGAAAAGATCAAGTAGGCCTACTACTGGATTGTGAGTCCAGCAGCAACCCAAGGCAGAGAGTGCTCCACAATCGGGCGATCCAAGGCTTGGACGGCCTGGACCAAACATGCATTAAGGTAGGTTCTACATAGATGCATATTGAGCCTTAAATAAATAGCCTAAGGTCTATGGTGGGCCTTTAACCACCCATAGAGAAACCTATGAGCTTACCTTAGGATCACCCAGGAGGACATCCAACCTCAACTGGTTTCCAAGAGGTAGCTCACCACTACCCATATAATGAAAGATCTAAGGCCTAAGCAATGCGTGGACTAGTAGGCCATACACCAAGCCCAACTCATAAGCCATATAGTGGGCCCTCAAGTAATGTTTGGGCCTAACCACAAAGGTCATAATTCCACATATTGTGGTGGGCTTCATGGGCAGTCCAGTAATTCATTTACATGGGCAAGTTTCACATTTAACACAAGTGAGTTGGGCCTCACTTTTGGCCTAAGTACAGGGTCAGTTTAATGGGCAGCCAAGGGCCCGACTTCTTGTGTATCATTGCCCCTAAGCCCATCACAATAGATAGGAGAGTATAGGCTCAAGATCAGTGGGCCTATCCAAAAGACTGAGTCCACAAGGCCTACTTGCTAACACAAACATGCATATACTATATCACATAATGGGCCCTAAAGAAATAGCCCAAAACAAAAGTCATCCAATTCATACATTATGGTGGGCTTGAGGGCAGCCCATAAACCCAAGAATACACATATGCAAGGCATATACTGACAGTGTGGGCCTTGCCACATCAGCCCAAAGACTTAGCAAGGCCCTCCACACTATACATTTATGTGGGCCCCGCAAGTCAGCCCATAATTAAGCATTTCATGAGGGCATCACGGCTAATAAATACACACGGTCAGCCTGTAGATGGCTCGTTGGGCCCGTGAAACAATAAGGTCAGGCCCTACACGATCTTGGGCTCAAGAAATAGGTTTCCAGCCCATTGGGTCTATAAACTTTCAAAAATCTGGTTAAGGCTAACCCCCAACATCACCACAAAGGTGGGCCTTAAGAGGAACTAATTATGCCCAAAAGTGTCTAAGGAAATAAGGTAAGGAGTGTGTGCAATACTCCCTTAAATCTGGTGGGCCACAACAGCTCCAAAACAATCAACTATGGAGTAAATTTGGGCCCCTTACTGGAATTTCAGCCCACCCACTTCCTGGGCCTGCTGGAATCTAGAAATTTATGTAATTCAGATGGGTTACTAGCCCATGGTGACCCACACATATCATAGTGGGTCCCACCGGATGAGAGGAGAATGCACAACACATATTAGAAGTGGGCCATGCCGCTGGAATACAGGCCCAGCAACAGCCCAAGGTAGGGGCGTCCCGTGATGGGTAGTCCTACGGCCTGAGTATCTGGCCCAAAACTGACCCAAGTTTGCAAGCCACACCACGATCAGTACAGGGGCCCGATGGCCATGAAAATTTACAATATGGTCCTACCATAGGTGGACCACGAATCCTCAAAATTTTGTGATTTTTGGACGATCAGAAGTATTTTAATTAATTTAAATAAATCAGACCATCAAGAAAATCTGGTGAATCGGGACACCTGGACGTGGTGAGCCATTCCAGCATTTTTCACGGTGTACACAGGCCTCCATTGGCCCCAACAATTTGTAGGTGAGTCCCACCATGGGTGTACCACCTCTCTGTAAATTTTCATAATTTTAGGATACTCAGAAGTATTTAAATTAATTTAAAGAATACAATCCATCCAGGGTGAAATATTGCTGGAATATAACTGTCCTGAATTTGGGCCATCCAATGGGTGGGTTCTGGGCCTCCAAAATTCCTGAAATTTGGACCCAAGGTCCCTCATCAAGCCTAAAACAAGTTGGCATCCAGAAATATGGCCTACCTTCTTAGAAATTATTTTTTTAATATTATTTTTATGGGACTATGTTGCTGGACTGCACAGCAGAAATTTCTGGCAGTCCAGTATGTTGGCCCACCCTTTTGGATGCCCAAATAGGATTCCTTGGCTCTGAAATTATGTGGATAGGTCCTACCATAGGTGGGACACCTCCCTACAAAAATTTAGGATTTTTGAGATAGTAAAAATATTTTATTTAACTCATGCAATTTATGGACAGCAAGGTCCAGATTTTTATTTTCCTGCTGCAGCAATGCTGCTGTCCCTGACTTTAGCACCCCATTTGAGTGGGCCCAGGTCTATGTAAGTTTGGAAAAATACAAGGCCAACCTTCCTATACAAGTATACATTAAGGTGGGGTCCACAAAGGTGGCCCAGCATTTCAAAATCAGGCTGATATTTATGAGTTTCCAGCAAACAGTGTAGCTGGACAGTCCAGAAAAATCTGGACCGTCCACCCTCCTTGGCCCACCCTTTTGGGTGATCAAATAGGGACATTTGAAGCTGAGGTTTAGCATACTTTTAGGTGGGGTCCATACCTCAAAGAGAAGTCTAAGAAATCAGGAAAAATGAGACCACAAACAAGGCCTACAATACATACATTACAGCATAAAAAAAATTCCAGCAATCTGGACAGCAACATGTTGCTGTCTAGATCAGCCCAAAAATTTAATAAATGGGAAATAAATCATAGATTCCATAAGGTGGGGTCCACCCTGATGTGTCACACAACTCCTAGGCCCAGCACCTCCCCAAGAAAATCCATAAAATCAGGCCCAAAGGCTTTCCAAATCAAGCAGCAAAACTAGGCAACACAGTTGGGCCTGGGTGTCCAACAACTTGGGCCTGGATGTCCCAAAATTTAAAAATTCTGGTTGCATGACACATCAGGTGGGCCACATAATCATTACATCCAAACCATAGAAAGTGGAGAAGAGAGGAATAAAGGAAATCTCATCAAGATGGGGTCCATGGAGAATGGCCCCATCAAGATCACATGCATGCAAGTGATGGCTAAAAAGACCTTATCCAAGGAGTGGTGGACCTTCACCATTGATGTGGTGAGTCCTACACTCTCCATATGAAGCAACAAAAGATCTATGAAAAATAAGAACCATGCAATCTATCCTACATGCTCACCCACTTGTTGGATCTTCAAGATTCTTCAACCACCATGCTCCTTAAGCTTCAAGGAAGGGGGTTCAATGGTGATGATGGATCTTTGATGGTTAGATCTAGGGGGAAAGAATAGGAAAGAGGGCTGGAAAAATTCAGCAATGGAGGACATTTGCAAAGAGGAGAAGAGAGAAATGAAGAAAGAGAGAGGGAGATGAGAGAGTTTCTAAGGTTGAAATGATTGCTTTCTTAGAAAAAGATGAATTTTTGAAAAGAGAAATAATCATTGCTCATGGGATAAGGTGGCTCATCATTGCCTAGAGAAGCCAATCTCATCATGGTTTTCTTGAGAAAAGAAGCCATTATTGCTAGCCTAAAGGTGGCTTACATTGGGAATAGTGTACATGGGGAAATGTGCAATCAGGTGGGTCCCACCAAAAATGCAATCAACGGTCCAAATAATGCGCGGCCCATAACTTTTGATGGACATGCTGGATTTACGCATGAGACGCGGCACTGGAATCGCGGCGACGATGCGGTCGGAATGGCATAGGTCTTGGGTCAATCCGAGTTGGGTCTACATGACCAAACTCGAGGGTGACCGCAATCACTATCCGAAGGTCGCGGGTCGTTGAAATTTGACCGGTAGGACCGCGGGACCAAAATACATGAGATGCATACTCACACACACAAATGCACACATGCGAACTCAGGACAGGTCTCACAATCCTCCCCACCAACAAAGAAATTTCGTCCTCGAAATTTATAAAACTGAGACAACAAAATGCATAAGCCTCCTCATATATATCAATCGTCAATCAAAAGAAGGAAATGCAATAAATACAAGCAATCAATCATCAAGCAAATAGGGATAACGCTCTTTAATCTCGGCCCAACAACTAGGAGATCTGCACGGTCTACCATAACGTGCCTCAAAAGGAGCCATGCAGTCTCACTATCTCCTCAATAAACACCTTGCAAGCCGATCCATAGACCAAGAAGCACACACTGGAATGAAATGAGTCAACTTTGTTAAACGATCAACGATAACCTAGATGGTATCGTGCCCGTGCTGAGTCATCGACAAACCTGTGATGAAATCCATCAATATGTGCTCCCATTTCCATTCTGAAACACTCAACAGCTGCAAGGGACTAGGGGTCTCAGATGATCGGCCTTAACACGCTGGCAAGCATCACACTCGGCCATAAAACTAGCGACTAGGAAAAAAAAATACTGGCTTGACAACAAAACAAGCCAACAAGCTCAACATCAGCAATACAAAACTATTCAGCGGGCAAGAACATCTCACTAACCAAAATGGAACACGATAATATCATCGGCCTAACACAGCGATCTTTCCAAAAAGTCGATACTGAGAATCCTCTACGGCAAACTCTAATAGCAATCTGATCAAACAAAAGCCCTTGGATACAAAAGGGGTACGATGCACCAAAACACAAGATATACATACGGAGACAAGAAAAATACCCATAATGACTCCCCTAATAACTAAGGGTCCTGCGAAGAGGAGAGGGATCGTGATCAGAGGAGAGGCCGGAAGAGGCAAGCCCCCTCCGGTAGCTCCCGGCAGCGTCGACAGCAGCAGAGGTGCATAGCCTATCGAGCCGCCAGAGCATCAGCATCGCATGCAGCAGCTTCTTCTTCTAGGGCATTTACTGGCATTTGCTATGGATGTGGGCAGACAGGGCATCAGAGGCGCGAGTGCCCTCTTCCCTTGCGGCAGCGACAGTGGCTCCCACCACCGAGACCCCGACAGCAGCAGAGACCGCAGATGCAGAGGGGACAGACACCTCCCCAGCCACCTCAAACTTGATTTTGCGCGGCTTCGCAGGACCCTTAGTTATTAGGGGAGTCATTATGGGTATTTTTCTTGTCTCCGTATGTATATCTTGTGTTTTGGTGCATCGTACCCCTTTTGTATCCAAGGGCTTTTGTTTGATCAGATTGCTATTAGAGTTTGCCGTAGAGGATTCTCAGTATCGACTTTTTGGAAAGATCGCTGTGTTAGGCCGATGATATTATCGTGTTCCATTTTGGTTGGTGAGTTGTTCTTGCCCGCTGAATAGTTTTGTATTGCCGATGTTGAGCTTGTTGGCTTGTTTTGTTGTCAAGCCAGTATTTTTTTCCTAATTTCTAGTTTTGTGGCCGAGTGTGATGCTTGCCAGCGTGTTAAGGCCGATCATCTGAACCCCTAGTCCCTTGCAGCTGTTGAGTGTTTCAGAATGGAAATGGGAGCACATATCGAAGGATTTCATCGCAGGTTTGCCGAGGACTCAGCACGGGCACGATATCATCTAGGTTATCGTTGATCGTTTAACGAAGTTGGCTCATTTCATTCCAGTGTGTGCTTCTTGGTCTATGGATCGGCTTGCAAGGTGTTTATTGAGGAGATAGTGAGACTGCATGGCTCCTTTTGAGGCACGTTATGGTAGACCGTGCAGATCTCCTAGTTGTTGGGCCGAGATTAAAGAGCATTATCCCTATTTGTTTGATGATTGATTGCTTGTATTTCTTGCATTTCCTTCTTTTGATTGACGATTGATATATATGAGGATGCTTATGCATTTTATTGTCTCAGTTTTATCAATTTCGAGGACGAAATTTCTTTGTTGGTGGGGAGGATTGTGAGACCTGTCCTGAGTTCGCATGTGTGCATTTGTGTGTGTGAGTATGCATCTCATGTATTTTGGTCCCGCGGTCCTACCGGTCAAATTTCAACGACCCGCGACCTTCGGATAGTGATTGCGGTCACCCTCGAGTTTGGTCATGTAGACCCAACTCGGATTGACCCAAGACCTATGCCATTCCGACCGCATCGTCGCCGCGATTCCAGTGCCGCGTCTCATGCATAAATCCAGCATGTCCATCAAAAGTTATGGGCCGCGCATTATTTGGACCGTTGATTGCATTTTTGGTGGGACCCACCTGATTGCACATTTCCCCATGTGCACTATTCCCAATGTAAGCCACCTTTAGGCTAGCAATAATGGCTTCTTTTCTCAAGAAAACCATGATGAGATTGGCTTCTCTAGGCAATGATGAGCCACCTTATCCCATGAGCAATGATTATTTCTCTTTTCAAAAATTCATCTTTTTCTAAGAAAGCAATCATTTCAACCTTAGAAACTCTCTCATCTCCCTCTCTCTTTCTTCATTTCTCTCTTCTCCTCTTTGCAAATGTCCTCCATTGCTGAATTTTTCCAGCCCTCTATCCTCTTCTTCTCCCCTAGATCTAACCATCAAAGATCCATCATCACCATTGAACCTCCTTCCTTGTAGCTTAAGGAGCATGGTGGTTGAAGAATCTTGAAGATCCAACAAGTGGGTGAGCATGTAGGATAGATTGCATGGTTCTTATTTTTCATAGATCTTTTGCTGCTTCATATGGAGAGTGTAGGACTCACCACATCAATGGTGAAGGTCCACCACTCCTTGGATAAGGTCTTTTTAGCCATCACTTGCATGCATGTGATCTTGATGGGGCCATTCTCCATGGACCCCATCTTGATGAGATTTCCTTTATTCCTCTCTTCTCCACTTTCTATGGTTTGGATGTAATGATTATGTGGCCCACCTGATGTGCCATGCAACCAGAATTTTTAAATTTTGGGACATCCAGGCCCAAGTTGTTGGACACCCAGGCCCAACTGTGCTGCCTAGTTTTGCTGCTTGATTTGGAAAGCCTTTGGGCCTGATTTTATGGATTTTCTTGGGGAGGTGCTGGGCTTGGGAGTTGTGTGACACATCAGGGTGGACCCCACCTTGTGGAATCTATGATTTATTTCCCATTTATTAAATTTTTGGGCTGATCTAGACAGCAACATGTTGCTGTCCAGATTGCTGGAATTTTTTTTTTATGCTGTAATGTATGTGTTGTAGGCCTTGTTTGTGGTCTCCTTTTTTTCCTGATTTCTTATACTTATCTTTGAGGTATGGACCCCACCTAAAAGTATGCTAAACCTCAGCTTCAAATGTCCCTATTTGATCACCCAAAAGGGTGGGCCAAGGAGGGTGGACGGTCCAGATTTTTCTGGACTGTCCAGCTACACTGTTTGCTGGAAACTCATAAATATCAGCCTGATTTTGAAATGCTGGGCCACCTTTGTGGACCCCACCTTAATGTATACTTGTATAGGAAGGTTGGCCTTGTATTTTTCCAAACTTACATAGACCTGGGCCCACTCAAATGGGGTGCTAAAGTCAGGGACAGCAGCATTGCTGCAGCAGGAAAATAAAAATATGGACCTTGCTGTCCATAAATTGCATGAGTTAAATAAAATATTTTTACTATCTCAAAAATCCTAAATTTTTGTAGGGAGGTCTCCCACCCATAGTAGGACCTATCCACAAAATTTCAGGGCCAAGGAATCCTATTTGGGCATCCAAAAGGGGGGGGGGGGGGGCAACATACTAGACTGCCAGAAATTTCTGCTGTGCAGTCCAGTAGCATAGTCCCATAAAAATAATATTAAAAAAAATAATTTCTAAGAAGGCAGGCCATATTTCTGGATGCCAACTTGTTTTAGGCTTGATGAGGGACCTTGGGTCCAAATTTCAGGAATTTTGGAGGCCCAGAACCCACCCGTTGGATGGCCCAAATTCAGGACAGTTATATTCCAGCAATATTTCACCCTGGATAGATTGTATTCTTTAAATTAATTTAAATACTTCTGAGTATCTTAAAATTATGAAAATTTACAGAGAGGTGGTCCACCCATGGTGGGACTCACCTACAAATTTTTGGGGCCAATGGAGCCCTGTGTACACCGTGACAAGTGCTAGAATGGCTCACCACGTCCAGGTGTCCCGATTCACCAGATTTTCTTGATGGTCTGTTTTATTTAAATTAATTAAAATACTTCTGATCGTCCAAAAATCACAAAATTTTGAGAATTTGTGGTCCACCTATGGGAGGACCATCTTGTAAATTTTCATGGCCATCGGGCCCCTGTACTGATCGTGGTGTGGCTGCAAACTTGGGTCAGTTTTGGGCCAGATACTCAGGCCCGTAGGACTACCCACCACGGGAAGCCCCTACCTTGGGCGGTTGCTGGGCCTGTATTCCAGCGGCATGGCCCACTTCTAATATGTGTTGTGCATTCTCCTCTCATCCGGTGGGACCCACTATGATATGTGTGGGTCACCATGGGCTAGTAACCCATCTGAATTACATAAATTTCTAGATTCCAGCAGGCCCAGGAAGTGGGTGGGCTGAAATTCCAGTAAGGGGCCCAAATTTACTCCATAGTTGATTGTTTTGGAGCTGTTGTGGCCCACCAGATTTAAGGGAGTATTGTACACACTCCTTACCTTATTTCCTTAGACACTTTTGGGCATAATTAGTTCCTCTTAAGGCCCACCTTTGTGGTGATGTTGGGGGTTAGCCTTAACCAGATTTTTGAAAGTTTATAGACCCAATGGGCTGGAAACCTATTTCTTGAGCCCAAGATCGTGTAGGGCCTGACCTTATTGTTTCACGGGCCCAACGAGCCATCTACAGGCTGACCGTGTGTATTTATTAGCCGTGATGCCCTCATGAAATGCTTAATTATGGGCTGACTTGCGGGGCCCACATAAATGTATAGTGTGGAGGGCCTTGCTAAGTCTTTGGGCTGATGTGGCAAGGCCCACACTGTCAGTATATGCCTTGCATATGTGTATTCTTGGGTTTATGGGCTGCCCTCAAGCCCACCATAATGTATGAATTGGATGACTTTTGTTTTGGGCTATTTCTTTAGGGCCCATTATGTGATATAGTATATGCATGTTTGTGTTAGCAAGTAGGCCTTGTGGACTCAGTTCTTTTGGATAGGCCCATTGATCTTGAGCCTATACTCTCCTATCTATTGTGAGGGGCTTAGGGGCAATGATACACAAGAAGTCGGGCCCTTGGCTGCCCATTAAACTGACCCTATACTTAGGCCAAAAGTGAGGCCCAACTCACTTGTGTTAAATGTGAAACTTGCCCATGTAAATGAATTACTGGGCTGCCCATGAAGCCCACCACAATATGTAGAATTATGAGATTTGTGGTTGGGCCCAAACCTTACTTGAGGGCCCACTATATGGCTTATGAGTTGGGCTTGGTGTATGGCCTACTAGTCCACACATTGCTTAGGCCTTAGATCTTTCATTATATGGGTAGTGGTGAGCTACCTCTTGGAAACCAGTTGAGGTTGGATGTCCTCCTGGGTGATCCTAAGGTAAGCTCATAGGTTTCTCTATGGGTGGTTAAAGGCCCACCATAGACCTTAGGCCATTTATTTAAGGCTCAATATGCATCTATGTAGAACCTACCTTAATGCATGTTTGGTCCAGGCCGTCCAAGCCTTGGATCGCCCGATTGTGGAAGCACTCTCTGCCTTGGGTTGCTGCTGGACTCACAATCCAGTAGTAGGCCTACTTGATCTTTTCATGATATATACACACTCTCCATCTGGTGTGGTTCCCCAGTGAGTATAGTTGGCCTTCATGAGATTATTTCCACATACTCAACTAATTTCTGGACCTTAGCAGGCCCAGGAAGTCAAACGGGCCAAAAGTTTATCAAAGGGCCTTCAATGTACAATTTTATGGTTACAACTTTATTTAACTGTGGGGCTCACCATATTGAGAACTTGTGTACGTGTTACATGCTTATGCTTTCTTATAATCCTTGGGCTTAATCAGTGCATTCTTTTAGGTCACTTTTAGTGATCTTATGAAGACCCCATCTTAAGATCAGAATTTTGGGACATCCAGTGAGCCCAGATTGGGCAGGGACATCCTAGCTTGGCCCAACCATACATTGGGCCGACTTCCACCATTTTGATGGACTTGTGGGCTGAGGTAAGGATAGTATTGGGCCCTCGGTTGCCTACTTAAATTGCTAATTATTGGGCTGATATAGTGGGGCCCATTTCATCCAAACTTAAACCTTTTTTTTGGGTCATATATTGTATACGCGGGCTGCCCACCAAGTCCAACTTAATGCATGGATTCTATGGCCATTGGGAATTGGGCCTTGGGCCTTAATTCCCCTCTTAGAGCCATGTTGTTAAAAGTGGTATTATATCTTTTTATGGCCTATTATGAGGAATATATGTATGTGGTTACTTTTATTTTTATCTTAAATGTAGGCCTTGGGCCTTTTATCCATATAGTTCATGGTAGATATGCCTTTTTGGGGAATGGTGGTTAAATGTCCCCATTATGGACCCCTCTAGGTCTGATTGTATTTAAAAGTGATTGGATACTTATCTTAGACAGTTGCTAGGCTCATTTTTATATTACTTAGACCCGTAGTTATATGCTTAGTCTTGTGGGCTACCCCAGGTAAATGGGCCCCCACTAGAGGTGGGATTCCTTATGGATATTGTCTAAGTACCTAGTCTTGGTTCCTTCTTGGATAGGAGGAATGTAATTTACTTTGTATATCACCGCATAATGCGCCTAGACCCATCTTCATGACCCATGTGCATCATTGTATGCTTGGATGACACTGTGTGTGTGGTTATGATTGTGCCATTGGGCATTGCATGTTGTCTTCCCGAGGGACGTAATATTCCCTCTTGAGCATGTTGGATGCTTGGAATTGATGCATAGTTGATTGTGTGATTCATGCATCTGGCATTGCATAATATATGAGCATTATCACCCTTGCTTCATCAGGGTTGTAGCCTCCACAGATACATCGTGGATGGCCATGTTTGGACACCGGAAATGTTGCTTGAGCATACCGGGTGCATAGGATGCCCATGGGTGAAATTCCCAAAACTTCCATGGTACCAAGGATCTGCTCCAACGCCGTGACCGAGTGGAATATATGAGTGCACGAGGGCCTTATACTATTAGGCCGCGACTCCCACTGTCGTGTAGTCGGTTGGATAGGGGTGTGGCCTTACTCGCCTGATGTAAGAGGGCATTGCTAGCCGAGTCTGACCTACTCGTGAATGGGTCCGCTACCGTCAGCCTTGCTGTGATTAGTTGTCCACAGCGGGTAGTGAGGTCTCTTACGCTCGTTTGATGTGCGGGGTCTGTAAAGCGGCGCAGCAGTGTAATGGACCCCGCTGATTTCCTTATGATTGGAAATATACTTGACATATGGTTTGGTTATGAGCACGCATTACTTGCATCGCATTAGTATTGGTTATGTAAGCCCCTTCATGCATTGCCTTGGTATGGCGTCCGACTCATTGCATCATATTCATGATAAGCCTTGGTAAGGCTAGTGATATTCTCATTGAGCATGTCTCCTTCCTGTATCTCCTATTATTCTTCTGTGCACTATTATCACACACTTACACCACCCTCTAAGCTTCTATAAGCTTATGCACGATTGATGCGTGCAGAGATCCTAAGTCGGCGCAATAGCGGTGGGGATTAGAGCTGAGCTTGAGGACCCAGTATTGCATCCTTCCTTTCTTTCTTCTATTATCTTATGTATGTCCTTTTGGACCTCATGTAAACTTGTAAAAGTTCAAATTCTTTGTGGATTTTGTGATAAGTGCCTTTTTATTCTCAGATTTACTTGTTGTGATCTTGGGTATGCTCGTATTGGAAATGGTTATATTGTTATGGAAATCCTCCTTGTAGGATCCCAGGATCGGAACCTGCTTCAGGAGCCGAGAATGGGGTACTACGGAGGCTGTTGCGGCCAGAACCGGCCATCTGGTTCCTTGTGAATCCGGTTACCGAGTCTGGGGCATGACAGGAGTTGGTATCACCATGTCGTAGAATGACGGGGCAAAATGGATCTACCGTGTCAATATACAACACATACATCAAGGTGGGCCCATGGTCAGGGCTCACCTTAAGTTGACCTCATCGTACTTTTGGAAGAGCAGTGTAATGCCTATTGGCCTAGATGGGCCAAACCTGGCTTGTTTATAAACAGGCTTGAAGTTTAGGCCCAAGTAGGCCGGGGGAACAAGTCGGGCCCATTGACACCCGTAAGCTCGCATGCGACTAGGCTCGTGACCCTGCCATAGTCAATGGCCAGTAGTCGATGCACAGTGGGCCCCACCATGATGCATGTGTTACATCTATGCTGTCCATCAATTTTTCCATAAAATGATATGCCATGAGCTAAAAAATGAGATAGATCCAAATCTCAAGCAAACCACATCACACGAAACAATGTTGATTGAAAGCTCACCATTAAAATCTTTTTCGAGCCATAGAAGTCTTGGATCAAGCTGATATTTGTTTTTTCCCCTTCATTCAGGTCTGTAGGACCTAATAATAAGGTTAGATGTCAAATAAACATTACACTGGACCAAGAGTATTTTAATTATGAGCATTCAATCACTATTGTTTTCCTGTCAGGTAGTCCACTTGAAATTTAGATGTCTGATTTCCTCGTGAAACCTAAAATAATCTGAAAAAAATAGGCAGACGGTACGGATAAAACACACTTTTATCGTGGGAGGCACGTAGAGCACCGACCACTAGCCACCTGGCTCGTGTCAAGGTCACTAGCCAACCGCGTCCCCTAAGCTCATGCGTTTTGGTGGAGCCCACGAAGCGTCTCCACCGGCTACCTGGCTGGGGTAGGGATCGGCAGCCAATCCGCGCCCGTTAAGCCCTACGGGAGCGGATTAGGTGCGGCTACGGCATCACCCAAGACGGTGCAGCCCTTCCTGTGGGGCCCACCTTGATGTATGTATTCTATATCCAAGCCGTCAATCCATTTTCTATATCATTGCATGGTATGAGCTCAAAAGGGAAAGAGACCCAAATATCAGGTGGACCATACCGTAGGAAACAGTGGTGATTGATCATTAAAAACTTATTGTGGGCTACGAAAGTATTGAATCAAGGTGATATTTATTTTTAACCCTTCATCCAGGCTTTGTGTGATGTGTGACCTTATCGAAACGTTGCGGAAACATTACGCGGGCCCAAGGAAATTTTTAATGGTGAATCGTTCAATCACCACTGTTTCCTGTGATATGATCGACCTGATATATAGATCTGCATCACTTTTTGGCTCATTCCCTGAAATGATCTGGCGAAATGGATAGACGGCTTGGATATAGAATACATACATCAAGGTGGGGCCCACTGTAAGGGCCGCACTGTCGCTCCTGCTACCGCATCGATCCATGCCTTGAATGGGAAGCTCGAATGGAGTCCTGGAATCGGCTTCCATGGCGGATTCCTTGAAGAATCCTCTGCAGGCAGATGGGTGCTTTTACATTCTCCCTTTTTACCTACAGCCGAAGAGCAGCCCAACTGGAGAAGAAGAAAATCTCTCATCAGCTCACTACGGGTGGCCAGAGTTCTCGTTCCCGCTCCTACAGCACCATAGCAACGCAATCCAAGCACCCTCAACAGAAAATCACTTGTTCGACCGATCGCGATTTCCGTCTACGGAACAAGACCATCTCTCTTTTGATTCGAAGCGGCCGATTGAGTGAGGCTAGGCGGGTGTTCGATGAAATGCTCCAACGGAATGTCGTGACGTGGAATTCGATGATTAGTGGGTATGTAAGACAGAGGGAGATTTCCAATGCGAGGAAACTGTTCGATGCAATGCCAGAGAGAGACATTGTGTCGTGGAATGTTATGATATCGGGATACGTTTCCTGTTTGGGGAGAGGACATATTGAGGAGGGACGGTGGCTGTTCGATAGAATGCCGGAGAGAGATACAGTTTCGTGGAACACTATGATAAGTGGATATGCACGGAATGGAAGGATGGAAGATGCTTTGAATCTTTTTCAACGGATGCCCGGAAGGAATGTTATTTCGTGGAATGCTATGATTTCAGGTTTTCTTCAACATGGAGATATTTCCACGGCAATTGAAATGTTTGAAAGAATGCCCACACGAGATTCGGCTTCTCTGAGTGGGCTAATTTCAGGTCTTATTCAGAACCGGAAGTTGGAAGATGCTGCAGATGTTTTGCTTAAAATTGGAAGGGTGGACAGCGCAGAGGATGCTGTGGACGCTTATAACACACTGATTGCTGGGTATGGGCAGAGTGGAAGGGTTGACGAAGCACGCCAACTGTTTGATCAAATCCCTCTCCCACTATATCAAGAAAGGGTCAAGAAGCGTGATTTGATTCAACGGTTTGAAAGAAACATAGTCTCATGGAATTCTATGATCATGTGCTATGTGAAAGCTGGCAACATTAATTCGGCACGTGAGCTGTTCGATGAAATGCCCGAGAGAGATTTGGTTTCGTGGAATACCATGATCACTGGGTATGTTCATGCATCGGATTTGGAAGAAGCTGCATCTCTTTTTCACGAAATGCCGGATCCTGACAGCCGATCATGGAATTCCATGATCTCCGGTTATGCACAGAAAGGGGAGTTGGAGCTTGCAAGGGATTTCTTTGAGAAAATGCCTCAGAAAAGCCTGGTTTCATGGAATTCAATGATAGCAGGATATGAGCAGAATGGGGACTATGAAGGTGCAATGGGACTCTTCTTTCAAATGCAATCAGATGGCGGGAAACCAGACAAACACACACTGTCTTCAGTGCTCAGCGCATGTTCAGGGCTTGCGGCGCTCCACCTGGGAATGCAGATTCATCAGCGCATCTCGAAAACAGTCATTCCAGATATTCCAATAAATAATTCCCTCATTACCATGTATTCTCGGTGTGGGAATATAACAGATGCAAAGGCCATCTTTGATGATATGCAAATGCAAAGAGATGTTGTCTCATGGAATGCAATGATTGGAGGGTATGCACAGCATGGCTTTGCGGGAGAAGCTCTCGATCTCTTCAGAGAAATGAAAACACTGAAGGTGCGTCCCACCCACATCACGTTCATCTCAGTGCTCAATGCATGCACCCATGCAGGGTTAGTTGCCGAAGGCAGGAGACAGTTTGACTGCATGGTTCATGAGTTTGGAATCTCACCAAGAGTTGAGCATTTTGCTTCGCTTGTGGATGTCATCGGGCGACATGGGCAGTTGAAAGATGCCGTGGAGCTAATTGAGGGAATGCCAGTTGCACCAGATAGAGCTGTGTGGGGAGCATTGCTTGGCGCTTGCAGGGTGCATAATAACATGGATTTGGCACAGATTGCAGCAGAGGCATTGATGATAATTGAGCCTGAGAGCTCTGCACCCTATGTATTGCTCCACAACATGTATGTGGATGCAGATAGATGGGACGATGCGACAGAAGTGAGAATGATGATGGAGAGGAATAAGATCAGAAAGCAACCAGGCTATAGTTGGATTGAGCTGCATAGCAAAGTCCACGTATTCACTGCGGGTGATAGAACGCATCCCCATGCAGATGAGATTCATACTTTCGTCGAGAGTTTCTGTAGAGTTATGAAAGATTTAGATTCTGAGAGTGGGCTTACATTCTTTGTTGAGGGAGAATCAGAGGAATAACCAAAATCAAATAAAATAAAATGTGGCATATGCATGCCATCAAATCATCATGAATACTTTGTGGCAAACTCACACCACAAGCCATGACATCTCTTGATTCTCTACAGAGAAGGCTATTCTCACAAGAAACAGGTCCAAGACAGGTTGAAGGTTGTGGGGATGAGATGAACATCAAACAAGTGTGCACAGATCTGGTTCCCTCATGGAGAACCAAAGAAAAGCTTTCCATGGTAAGAGACTTCTTGGAACAACAAGGATGCAGGATGCAAATGGAAAGATAGTGTGCATTGGCAGGTTCCAGCGATTTGCAGATGGGTTCGGGTGGATTCAGGCAGCTTCTGATCAGGAATAGTTGTTGATGTCGTTTGTTGGACAGCAGTGGCAGTTTTTTGGAGATAGGGTTGTCGGGCTCTGGCACTGATTGATCGGGCAATAGATGAGGGTAGTGGTGGTTTTCCAGAGATGGTAGGTCTGTTGGGTTCCGATGGTGGTCAATTGGGCAAGAGATGAGGGTCGTTTTCAGCAGCGACGGACAACAGATTCTGGTTCTGGCGAGGAGGCAGCACAAACTGTCATATCTGCAGCCTTATTGCTGCAGACAATTTGCTACGGCAATGGATGGAGAGGTTGGAGGTGGCAATGAACAGACGCCATATGCAAGTGGGGGCAGATCAGATCAGATTGGATCAAAGTTTGAGATTGAGGGTGGATGGTCGGATGGGACGTTAGTTTAGAACTGTGGCTCTGATACTATGTTACTCATAAGAGAAATTGTGGAAAAAAATGTTTTTACGTTTCAATCCATTTAGAATGAGAAGAATATATAATATAGTTTGGAAATTTTAACAGATATACATGTATCCATCCATATACCTATTTATAGTATGTATTTGTACAAATGTACGTAGAGATCTATGCTCAGAATCTGTCACAATTCACTGAGACATAGATGTTGACTTTCTCAATAAGGAGACACCATATGTAGGTGGAATCAGTTGAGATCCGATTGGATTAGAGTTTGAGATTGATGGTGGA
Source organism: Magnolia sinica (assembly GCF_029962835.1). Classification (NCBI taxonomy): domain Eukaryota; kingdom Viridiplantae; phylum Streptophyta; class Magnoliopsida; order Magnoliales; family Magnoliaceae; genus Magnolia; species Magnolia sinica. Next base: position 4,660,651 of record NC_080576.1, on the reverse strand, counting down.
TGATTGGATGAGATGTAAGAGACTAAAATTGTGAAAAATAAAATAAAAATTTGTTCTTACATTTCATTCCATTTAGAGTGAGAAGAATATATAGTAGAGTTTGGAGATTTTAAAGATGGACATGTATCTATTCATATACCTACCTATAATATGCACAACTGTAAATGTACATAGATCTCCAGACTCAGGATCTGTCACCATGCATTGAGGCGTAGATGCTGACTTTCTCAATGATTGGTAGTGTCCATGTTGCAGAGTTTATTATATATGGCAAAATTTCAAGATGATTCGATGTAAAGACCTAAAGACGAGAAGTCACGACCAGGCAAGACTTCTTCATAGCCATCAATGATTGCAAGGCCTGCAACCTGGCTACAAGGCTAGCTTGTTCACAACTAATTGCACATCTAGCATGCCTGCAGCTTGGTTTTGCACCTGGAAAGGTAGGCAAGTATAACTGTGTAAACTGTCTAACACCATTCTGTTCAATCAATCTTATCTCTCTCATATGGCGTTTGAATGGTATGATCTTGGGCTTTTTTGAAAGCTAATTTTGTAGGCTTCTAGATGAGACTAGTTCCATAAATTTGGATGTCATTTGATATATGAAAAAGTGGTCTCAATGTGACTGACGTTTTCGCCCCTTGTGGACAACCTGAGGCATCTCCATTCAAATGACCATCTCTCTCTTTTCCTGAGTCCAAATGATGTGATCTTGAGCTTGCTAGAAAGGTGATTTCCATAGTCCAAATCATGTGATCTTGAGCTTGCTAGAAAGGTGATTTGATAAGCTTTCCCACGAGCCTAATTTCATAAAAATCCAAGGTCATCTGGGCCTCACAATTGCAAGTATAAGTTGATTAGTTCCAAAAGTTCCAGATGCTCGCAGCCAACTACAACCCAGTTTTGAGATAGTGCAACCAAGACACGCCATCGTTTTCTTTGAGCAGTTAGGGAGAATGTGACCACATTTTCCATCATTTTACGCCCACAACCCTATTTTTGACGCCATCATCAGCAATTACAGATACGATTGCTTGCAGCCCAAATAATCATCCCAATTCATATAGGATGAGAGTGTGAATAAAGCTATATTAATCAGCATTTTTCAAGCGTAAAAAAGAAAACATTCACCAAGTGCAAGGAGAAAGTGTGAATAAAGCTACATTAATCAACATTTTTCAAGCGATAAAAGGGAAAACATTCACCAAGTGCAAGGAGAACGTGTGAATAAAGCTACATTAATCAACATTTGTCAAGTGTAGAAGAGAGGACATTCCTCAAGTGCAAGGAGATTGCACGCATGAAACTGTATTCGTCAAAGAAGAAACTCCGAGAGAGAAGAACCCGGAGTTCTAAATCTCCCTTCTTTGCCTTCTTTGCTTTGTAGTATTCTGTTTTCTTTCCATTTTTGTGGCCATTATTATAAGTTGGACAAGGTTAGTGTGAGATTGATCAGAAAGACTGAAATCAATTCCACTAACATGAACTAATGTAGAATCCACCTTAAATAATCAAACAAGAGCGACTAACTGGTTCACCCTTTTTTTTGGATTTTTGTGTAAAACCACTTAGAACCAAGCCAGAATTTCTGAGCCCATAATATAATATGTTGGGATTTTCAAAATGCAGCGAAACAATAAAAGCCTTTAAAATCCAAATATTATGTTATTAAACCTAAAGATTCCCATCCAAATATTTTCAAGCTTCTAAAAAAGCAAAAGCTCGAATCAAATGGTTAGGATTACCTTGATCAAACTGTTGAGAAATTGTTAAACTTGCCTATACTGTTTCTTTAACTAGAAAATTTCTCCTTGCTGTTTTTTAAAAAAGAAGATTTTCAACCATTAGAGGATTAAGTGAGCCAAAAAAATGAGACAGATCTAAAACTCAATTGGGCCGCACGATACAAAAAGAAGTGGGTGGGGGAATGCCTACTGTTGTGGGTGGGGAAATGCCTACTATTGAAACTTCCTTGTCCACTGCGATGTTTATATGCCATCCACACCATTCATAAAGGTCATTACTGTGGGACTTAACATATATGAAGAATAGGCCCACGGATCTATCTGTGCATAGGACATGAGGATCAAGGGTTCGGATGGCTTACCTAACTGAGACGCCATGAATACTAGATAAGAATACTAGAAATCTCTGTTGTAGTCTTCCTTTCCTTCACACCCTTATTCAGAAGGGTAGATGGAAATTCAGATTCTATCGTTGTGTAAGATCGGGGACCCATCAATATAGAGTCTGTGGAGACAGAGTTTGAAACCCATCACAACTCTCTCTCCCATACTCCACATCTCTGTGACCTAGTTCAACTCAAGTAGCCTTGCGTAAGGCTATAGCATTTTGCCCCTAATACGCACTGCTACGCAAATAGGCTGCACAGCGGATCACCTGAAGTGGGGCCAACTGGTGTATTTTAATCACATAGTCCAACTGAAGGACAATCCAGACCGTTGATCAGTATGACCCACCACATAGAGTTCTTACATTCTCCCACTTGGGCCTCATTGAGCAATGTCAATGATTATCATATAGAATAATGTTGAAAATAAGTTTTGATTTTAAGAAAACATTCAAATGATTAACCAATGAAATAGTTGGACAATATGGTAATGTTATTCAATCTAGTCCATTAAGACTGTCAGTATCGAAACGCGGTAGTCATCACAACATTTAATTTAGGCGAAGTGAGGCTAAGCATGATTACAAGTACTTTCAATCTTAACGACATAGATCAGGAACTAGGAAATATGGTATAAGGATTACACACTTTAGTGTGATGATATGTGCCTATCCTTAAGAGGTCCTGAAGCTTTTACATGTCTCCAACGAGACACGACTATAGTTCTACTTACTAAAAATTTGTACATATATATAAAGAAGTAGAAATAAATCTTTATATCAAAATCATCCAAAAACAAACTGCATAAAACGAGATCTCTAAATGTATGTGAAAATCAAAATACGCTCAACTCCCACTAACTGAAAACATCTGTGGGATCTATGACTCTCATGGATGTCACATGCTCCTGAAATAGCATAATAGGGAGCCCTTTAGTGAGCGAATCTGCAATCATCTACTTAGTGCCAATGAATTTCACGGACACTTGATGATTCTGAACTCTTTCCTTTACAACAAGATATTTGATGTCGATATGTCTCAACCTTGATGAATGTTTATTGTTACTAGAGAAGGAAATAACAGCCGATTTATCACAAAATATTCTCAATGGTTTTGGGATATGCTCCAGTGCCCGCAAACTTGAGAAGAAACTCTATAACCATAATGCCTGATTAGATGCCTCATGACAGGCAATAAATTCAGCTTCTATAGTGGATGAGGCTATGGTAGACTATTTCATGCTTTTCCACAACACAGCTCCTCCCACCATCATGAAGATGTATCCTGAAGTATACTTCTTAGTGTCAACGCAGCCTGCGAAGTCTGCATTTGAATATTCGATCAACTCCAACTGATCCGATCTTTTGTATGTGAGTCCGAAGTCTTTCATTCTCTGTAGATATCGTAATACTTTCTTTGCAGTTATCTAATGTTGCATTCCTAGATTAGATAAGTATCTTCCCAACATTCCAGTGACAAAGGCAATGTCCGGTCGCGTACAGACTTAAGCATACATGATGCTCTCCACTATTGATGCGTATGAAAATTCTTTCCAAATCATTCTTTGGACACTCAAATAAGCCAAATTTGTCGCCCTTCACAATAGGCAACTGTCCAGAAGCACAATTTTGTATATCATACCTTTCGAGCACCCTAATAATATAGACCCTCTGTGACAGGCTGAGCATTCCAAGTGATCTATCACGAAAAATCTCAATGCCAATGACGTAAGAAACTTTACCAAGATTTTTCATTTCAAATCTTTGAAATAAGAATTTCTTGGTGTCGCTCAACATCTTGATATCACTGGTAGCTAACAGAATGTCATCAACATACAAAATCATCATAACGAACTTACTCTTACTGATTTTAATGTAGATACATTCATCTGCAGTATTTTGTATAAAGCCGCATGAGGAAATTACTTCATAAAACTTTAGGACCAACTGTCGCGATGCCTATTTCAACCCATAGATGGATTTCTTTAGTTTTCAAACCAAATGTTCTGAGCCATTAGCTACAAAACCTTTGGGCTGCAACATGTATACATTCTCATTTAGATCCCTATTGAGAAATGCAGTCTTTACATCCATCTGATGTAACTCTAAATCCATATGAGCTACAAGAGCCATTATGATCCTGAATGAGTCTTTCTTAGATACTGGTGAGAAAGTCTCTTTAAAGTTAATGCCTTCACGTTGGTTAAAACCCTTGGCAACAAGTCTAGCTTTATATCTTTTAACATTACCCTTGAAGTCCTTTTTGGTTTTAAATATCCATTTACAACTAATCGACTTTATTCCAGTGGTAACTCTATAAGATCTCATACTTTATTGTCCCTCATGGATTTCAACTCATCTTTCATGGCATCAAATCAACAAGAAGGATCAGTACTTTGTTTGACTTGTGTAAAGGATTGAGTATCTTTTTTCACACCGTTATGTCAAAGTCGTGCTCCTGTAAGTATACGATGTAATCGTCTTGATTTACATGCATTCTCTCTCTTTCAGATCTTCTCAATGGTTCAACTTGTTGGGTCTGATCTTGATTTTCCTCATCAGTGGTTTGCATATAAGGTTTTACGTGGTGTTCTGCAGTGACTGCAGAATCGACTGCGTCATTGATATCCACGTGATCTGGATTGACTATGACTGGAGTCACAGTCCTTTGTTCCTCAAATACAAAATTTCTTATGTTCGTGCTCCCACTGTTTTCAGTGTCCTTAATGAATCTAGCATTCTCACTTTCAACAATGCTAATAGAGTAGGAAGGATAGTAGAATCGATAGCCTTTTGATCTTTCTGGGTATCCAATGAATAAACAACTTACAGTTCTAGGATTATGCTTCTTTTCATGCGGGTTATAAATTTTGGCCTCAGCAGGACAACCCCAAATATGTAAATATCAGAGACTTGATTTTCTCTCATTCCACAACTCAAAAGGATCTTTGCTTACTACTTTGCTGGGAACCCTGTTAAGTATATGAATTGCGGCTTTGATCGCATCACCCCACAGAGATTCTGACAATGTCGAATTGCTGACCATGCTTCACACCATATATATAAGGGTGCGATTAAGCCTCTCAGCCACACCATTCTGCTTTAGAGTATCAGGCATAGTGTACTGTGCGACAATGCCACAATCCTATAGGTATCTAGCGAATAACCCTTGGTTACGTCCTGATTCATCATATCTGCCATAGTATTCACTACCACAGTCAGATCCGACAACTTTAATATTTTTATCGAGTTGATTTTCAACTTCGGATTTATATATCTTAAAAGCATTCAAGGCATCTGACTTCTCAGTAATAAGGTAGAGGTACCCGAAACGAGAGTAGTCATCTATAAAGGTAATAAAATATTTGTGTCAACTCCATGATGTTGTAGGGAATGGTCCACAAATGTCTGTATGTATCACCTCTAATAAACCTACACTCCTGGTTGCACCTTTCTTTCTAGTTATAGTCTGTTTTCCTTTTATGCAATCAATGCATACCTTATAGTCAAAGAAGTCTAGAGAATGTAAAATTTCTTCTCACACAAGCCTATCTAATCTCTCACGAGATATATGGCATAGCCGTCAATACCACAACATAGAGGAATTCTCATAGTTTAGCCTTCTCTTAAATCCTACTTTATTTCCATGCAAGATATTAATATTATAGACGTGAGAGACAAATAAGTCTAACTGGTATAAGTTGTTTATCATAGAGCTGGTCTCAACTTTAATCGAATTAAAGTCAATGCTAAAGTTATTATTTCCAAATTGAAATGAATATCTTAATTTATCTAAACAGGAAATTGAAACTAAATTGTATCTTAAAGATGGTACACAAAATGTATCTACTAAATCCAAAAAATAACCAGACTTCAACTAAAGCTTATAGACTCCTATTGCCTCCCCATCTACCTTGACACCATTGCCTACATATACTAAGCGCTCCGCATCAGTTGGTGACCTGACCTATAGTAATTCCTGCATAGAATTGCATATGTGAATAGTAGTTCCTGAATCTATCCACCAGAAATCCCCCGATACATCGGTAAGATTAGCTTTAAAATAAACAAGAATAGAATGATTACCTTTCTTTATGAGTCAATTCTTAAACCCTTCACAGTCTTTCTTTAGATGACCTGTCTTTTTACAAAAGAAGTGTAGTTTGCCTTTAACCCGTTTGTGTTTAGATCCATTTCCAGATTAATTCTCATGGTTTTCAAATGGATGACCAGAGGATCCATTATTAGAAACTTGTTTCCTTTTCCTTTTACCTTTATTCCCTTGCCCATACCCTTGACTTGAAGTCACCATATTAACATTTTGAACTTTGACCATCTGCCTGATCCTGTCTTCTTTTTGGACGCATTAAGTGATTAGTTCATCTAATGTCCACATGTCCTTCAGAGTGTTATAGTTTACCAGGAACATGTCGAATTAGGGAGGTAGGTTGTTCATGATTAAATGAACCGGTTAATCATCAGTGAGTACAAGCCCTAGAGAATGGATCTTAGAAACAACCTCGATCTGTTCTACAATGTATTCACAGATATTACATTTTCCGTCATAGGATGAGCGAGTCAATTTATTCAAAAGAATGCCCACTTCAGACTTATCAGATTTCTTGAATCGTTTTCTCATTTCAGTTTGGAAAGTTTTGGCCTTATCTATTTTAGGCATGACACCCTTCATCGATTCAGAAATCGAATACTTGATGACTTTCAGGCATGTATCATTTGATCTAAACCATGCCTCTCATCGATTATACTCTGCTTAAGTGGCATTATCAGATAGTTTTGGTGGTCCTGGTGTTATCAGGGTAAGATCTAATTGAAGGCAGCCCAATACAACTTCAATGACGTTCTTCCTTTGAGCATAATTAGGCCTATTTAGGGCAGGGACTTGATGTGTATTAGTTGGAATTGAGACTGAAATAGAAGAGATATATATTAGTTCATTATTTCACAAAGTAATTTCGTGAATGTAAACAAAAATATCAGGCAAAGTTAATCAATTTAGTTGTTAAGGGAGGCATCAACTGAATTATTCAAGATGAAGATGGGCCCAACCATCACATCTTGGTGAGAATCTGTTACATCATCATCATTCCTCCTGTGGGCGGTAATAATATCATGCTAGTGATCCTCCTGAACATGAAGCTAAGTGATATTTGTCATGTAAATCTGAGACACTCAACACTTGTAGGTGAGATAAGTCTTTCAGCTTTACATTACCAGCACCATTTACTTCACTCGTTTATGTGACTGTCAACCGGTAATCATCTATGTTTTCGTTACCGCACGCATGACAATGTGCACGCAACTGTATGTAATCCTCCTTATCCCAATGTTAAAAGTCTGTTCTTGCAAAATTTTCATCGATTGAGGTCACTATGGTGGCTAACACAACCGAATCCAACACTACAAAGACAAACTCGGGATCACGATTATAATCCTGCCTCAATGGATTATATCTGAATTAGTTTGATGCGGCTCAAAAGGTTGGTATTGACCCTTTGAAATTGAGGAAACTTGAAGGGTAACAGGCGGTTATGTTCCATTTTCCCTCATTTTAAAAGGTCTATATCAACTTTTCAAGGATGGGTAATGGGCTTGTCATAAGGCCGAATTAGCACTCTTATTGATCTTTAATAATTTAAATGAGCATAACTAAATCAAGCTCCTGACATTCTCAAGATAAACAAATAGTATGAAACTCTATAATTTGATGTGTAGATCTATACATGGGTATCCATAAGATGGACGGATGTTATCTTAATCACAACATTTATTCAATGAAGGTTTTGATCTATGTTGTCTCTCTAGTGGATGAACTAAAATTAGTGCTCATTGTGAACCATACATAGATGTCAGCCCACATATGATCTGAATTGAATGCTAACCACATGGCCTAAAAATGAGGTCCAACTAAACATTCATGTTTATGATTTATCGATGAGGCTCATAAGTGACTGTAGATACAGATCCAATGTCTCAGGAGATAGGTAATGGGCCTAATATAAGTGACAGGCCCAACATAAAAAAATAGATGGATCCATTACATGAAGTGGGCCCAGTACGAGTCTCAGGCCTAACTGGAAAAACCAAGAGGGATCCCATTTATATTGAAATCGGGTCTGCCGATCCAATTAAATGCAAGGTCTTTAGTCGACCTAATACCTGCGGCATGGAAACCAGGTTGATTTCGACATGCCTCAAGCCGCAGCTGAAAAGAGGGAGAAGGGAGATCAAATCTCAGCTGTTCTCCTTGTTTGCCCGATACAATGAGTAGAGATCGAGATCCTCTCATCTCTGCAAGCATTATCAGAAGCAGCGGCTGTGGCTCAAACAGTGGCTACCATTGATGGACGCGAAAGCATGAGATGTTGGCAATGGCTCTGGATAGAGGAAGAAAAGGAGATTGAAAACCATCACCATCCCCTGCACGAACAAGGTTCGACAATGGCTGCCGGTCCAACAAATCAAGGTACGGGATTTGGGGTAACTGGAATTTAGGAATGGAAATCCCCAATTGAATAATTGGATTTGAGATTTTCAAAATCTCTAATCTGGATTTATGTATTTAGGGTTTTAAATACAAATTCCTATTATAAAAATCTGAATTTAGGGTTTCAAACCCAAATCCCTAATCTGAAAATCTGTATTTAGGGTTTCGAACCCAAATCCCTAATATGAAAATTTGTATTTAGGGTTTTGAATTCAAATCCCTAATTTAAAAAATCTAAATTTAGGGATTCGAAATTGAAGACTCTAATCTTCTGATTTGGGGATTCGAAATTGAAATCCCTAATCTTCTCTGGATTTTGGGGTTATGAGACTGAAATCTCCAATACTAAGATATGGGATTCGAAACAATTCTAATTAAATATTTCTGGATTCAGGGATTCGAAAATACCTAATTAACTGGATTAATCTGTAATGGATGAATCTGATCATCCATGCCTTTTGCACAGTGGCTCTGATATCAACTGTGAGACTTAACATATATGCGAAATAGGCCCACAGATATATCTGTGCATAGGACATGGGGATCAAGGGTTCGGATGGCTTACCTAACTGAGACACCATGAATACCAGATAAGAATATCAGAAATCTCTACTGCAGTCTTCCTTTCCTTCACAACCTTATTCAGAACAGTAGATGAGAATTCAGATTCTATCGTTGTGTAGGATCGGGGACCCAACAGTCTCTTATATAGAGTCTGTGGAGAGAGAGTTTGAAACCCATTACAACTCTCTCTCCCACGCTGCACATCTTTGTGTCCTAGTTCAACTCAAACAGCCTTACATAAGGCTATAACATTCTGCCCCTAATACGCACTGCTGCGCAGATAGGTTGTGCAACGGATCACCTGAAGTGGGGCCTACTGGTGTACTTTAATCACAGTCCAACTGAAGGACAATCCAGACCGTTGATCAGTAAGGCCCACTACATAGAGTTTTTACAAATACTACTAGGATGAACTAAAAACACAAAAATATTAGCCTGATCCACTTGAGTTTTGGATCTGCCTCATTTTTTAGTCCATGTCCTAACATGATTTGGAAATACGAATGGATGGGGTGGATTTCTCACAAATACCCCGGTAGGCCCTACCTAGCTTCCATTGCAAGAAATTCTTGTGAAAGGCTTTTCACAAGCAATTTACCTTGATCTACAAGACTCAGAACATTTATTGTTTCGGAATGAAAGAGGTACATCGGCTTCTCTATGTATGGGCACCTATAGTGAACAGATGGGTCTTGAGTCTTAGAGAGCTATGTGAATTCGAAGCTAAAGATGTCAAGGGAACCTAGTTTGTTATTCGCATTAAAACATCTTTCTCAATTAGCAACCCTTAGAGGAAATGTGCATGATAAAGATAGTCATATATGCATAGTGACAGCTAGGGGTGCACATTGAACTGGTAGAATCGTGGAACCGGACCAGAACCGACCAAACCATTAGGTTTGAATCAGTTTTAAAGTGCATTGGTTCTAGTTCTGGTTCCAAAAATCAAAGAACTGATTACATCGGTTCGATTCTCAGTTTGGGGGTATGTAGAACCGAACCGAACCGAACCATGAACCGATCCGTAGAACCGAACCGTGGATCTGAACAGCGGAATTGAACCGTGGAACCGAACTTAGAACCGAACCAAGAATCCTTTGATTGTTTCCCATATTTGACTCATGATTTATGGTTTACAATGCACCATTTGATTGTTTCCATAAATGTATTTTTAGATACCTCATACAATATCTAAATCATTCATCAAATGGATCACAACACGAATGGACATGGGCTAAATTATAAAATAAAAGATACAATTGGGCTGGATCATAAAAAGCCCAGAATCGTGGAACCGATCCGGAACCGAACTGGTTTTAACGGTCCGGTTCTGGTTTGGTTCTAAGGTGTTAACGGTCTAGTTCCGGATCTGAAAATCCTAGAACTATTAGGAACGGTTCGGTTCCGATTTCACCCCAAAACCGAACCGAACCGACCCATGTGCACCCCTAGTGACAGCTGACAACTAGTGGATATTGAAGATGTGGTGTGGCATGTTTTAGAAAATGAAAACATGGTAAAACATCACTCCTTTTTCAGTTTATTGTTCACATTCATACATCTCTAATTTATTTGTTTTTCTCTTTATTTTTGTTATTATTATTAATATTATTATTTTGTGAGAGCTTTGCTTATCGTGTGAAAAGCCAAAATATGAAAATCTCATAATAAATTTCCTTGTTGAGGAATAGCTGAGTATAAAATTCCTCACTTTGTTCATAGTAGTAATGTAAAAAATGCTATTATTATGATTTTACTATGATAGATCAAAATGGGAACAAACGGTCAAATACAAATGTTGTTAGGAGATTTTCATGATTGATTCTATGAAAAAAGGAAAATTTTTATTCTAATTGATAAGATCAAATAAGTCTTACATTATGAACTCTTGATTAAAATATTGAAATTCATTTGGATAGCTGTGATGAATCTGTATCACATTAAAATCATTTGTAGTCATTACACATTTTCTTTACATTATGATGGCATTTGGTGAAATAAATAGACCTTAAAATCAACAATTTTGATACAGTGCCATCCTCCTAAATCACAACCAAGGCACTCCCATATTTCTTAGAAAAACCATTGCCATTTACCGATGGATCATGCCATAAGAACTTGCAAAAGATTTTAGGTCAATAAATTGCATTACCAAACATAAGCAAAATCCAATTGAATACATTTGAGGTAACCTATCTATAACACTTCAACCTAATGTAGCAAACCTCGTTAAAGGATGCTAATTTGCTCCTGTTTTGGGAATGAGTTGAGAAATGTTCACTCAAGTGTGATATGTAAGTTGTAAAAAGTGTGGGCCACACCATGAAGATCACCTTGAAGTAAAAATTTGAATAATCAAGTCATTAGATGAGGCTACACGTGTACATTGAGTCATACCATCCACCGTTCATTGATTTTGATGGTATAGCCTCAGACAGTTTGAATCACAGAACATCTCCAAAACCATCTGATATATATATCCGCGACAACTCAACTAAAAGATCTCAACCTGCTGTAGCAAACCTTGTCACATAATAATAACTTGTTTTCACTTTAGGAGCTTGAGTTGAAAATTGTTCACTCTTGTGGAAAAGGTGGGCCACACCATGAAGATCATCTGGAAAGAAATTTGAACAATCAACTCATCAAGTAGGCCACACAGATATACATTTAGTTAGACAATTGGTTGTCCATTAACTTACAGTTTAACCCATCTGAAGAATGGATCATCTTGATTTTTGCCTTAGGTGATCTTTATGATGCTGTCTTCCTTTTGCATGGAAGCAATACATAAGTGACATGTCGGCGTGTTAAACTCTTTGATTTACATTGATACATCATCTTCTACTGCTCGAGCTTTTAGAGCAAGTAGATATTTGACATGGTATGATCAAGTGTTTGAATCCTGGAGTAACAAACCTTGAAAATCAATATTCTTGTGTAGATGGATAGGCAGCACTCGACAACGTAGAGCACATGCGGGAATCAGGGCATGTACCATGTGGCTATGCTCAATACCTCAGTTGGTCCCATCATCTGGCGGGTTGAACACTGATTATAGACGATGATGATATGCATGCACTAATAATGCATACATGGTAAACAAATAATGCAAATTCAATTGTCCAAATTTAGAACAGACTGCATTTTTGTTTATAAGATTAGTGGACATTCATTGGACGGTTTAACATGAAAAATATAAAATGGTCTTATTTCAATAAACAAGTGTCCATAAGTTAGGGGTAAGGACTGTGTCTGCACATCAAACATCAAGTGCAACCAGAGCATAAATATCTCCCTAACGTGGATAATTTTCCCTCTGACCGTTCAATTTTCTCATCCTAAGTGTGGCCTACGTGACTAGTTGGGTGGACTGATATATGGGCCTAAAAATTAGGCTCATCCAGGCCCACGTAGAAAAAGAGAAAAACAAGTGTTCCAATATCAGTGGCTCGGATTGTCCAATCTGGAAGGATTTTGGGACATGGTCCCTGCACTGGCGGGGCCCAATGGACAAACGGCTTGAACACTGATCGTGTTTAGGTTGCGAAATCCACTCTTCTAGATGCCAACGTATTTCACATGCAAGCATACGTGTCGTGGTGGCACATGTGTTGGGGATCCAATCTTTCCATTAGGTGGGACACACTGATTAGATCTTCTGGCCCTTAAATAATGCCGTTTTAATTCCCGAGTGGACGACAATGTAAGAATCAAAGGTCCAGCTACAGTAATTATTTTTTACCCGTCCATTTAATTTTTTCACTTTGGCCCACCTGATCAGTAAAATTATCAGGCCCGTAGATCTAAACGGCGTGGCCTACATTATGAAAAGCTCAGATTTCGTCCACGTGTGCCATATTAGTACGTGCCGTTTTGTGTTTAGATGGTCGCAGGGCATAGAAGACGCGTGCGGGCTTTCCAAACCTCTTATATATATCCAGAGAGAAACCGCAGCAAAGCAAAGAGAGCTAGGGTTTTCTTTCTCCATATCGGCGTTTTTCAGGTTTGCTTTTCTATCTCATCACCCCCATTTACCCAATGTGTTTCATTTTCTGATGGATCTGTATACGTTTTGGCTTGATTCCTCCGCAGTCAGATCTGTTTCTCTTGATTTTCTATAAGTTATTTTTATCTGGTAGTTCGTGGATTAGAAACAGCTGAAATCGGTGGAAGATCCATGAAAAATCCCCATCCTGCGTCCGATTCTTTGAATATGTGAATTTTAGGGTTTATTTATTTATTTATTTATTTATTATTATTATTATTTAATACAGTTTTATGCTTCTTGTTGATGTTTTCTTTTTCCGATTATGTGTCGGTTTGTTACTTCAGCTGAAGGATTGATTTAATTTATTCTTTAGTAATCAGGTTCATAGATCTCGATTCGGTTGCGAGTTGTAGCCTGGATTTGTATTTCTTTTTTATGCGATTTCAGATTGATGCTTGAAATTTGTGATTTTGGGTGGAATCTGGGTGTGCCTTAAGTAGGCGGGCTGAAAGTTGGAATTAGATCTTTATTCCTGAGTGTTGATTTCAGTAGGGAATTTGTTTTAATGGATTTGAATTCATGTGAGGTGGACTGGATTTGATTCGCCATTGATTGAGGTGATTAGGGTAAAAATGGTTTGAATGGTTAGATTAGGCTGTGTGCATGAGTATGGTGGTTATGTTTATGTGCATATATGTTTGTACTTCCAAGAGCTTCAATGTTTTCCTTATTAATTGAAAGGTTAATCCATCTCCATGATTTGTACTGATTGAACTTTGCAACGATCAAACGTCAAACAACTTAATTATTTTATTTGAATTTGGAGAATTGAGCACTGTATATTTGTTCATCCATTTTATAGCCACGGATTGGATTGCTAGATATGTTGTTATTACTTCATGATTATTTTCCATCGAGAAGTAGACCACGCTTTGGACATTCTAGATTGCATGCATGTGCGCGCATGGTGGATGTGATACCATGACTTCCTGGTTTTACAGGAAATGCCATATTCAAGTCAGGGCTGGGCTACTGTGCTAGTTCACCACCATATTTAAAGTTGTGGTAGCCAACCCCCATACACTTTGGCATTCATATATGGATACTCATAAGTATCCAAATCACATCCCACTTGATGGATGGAGCATGACCTGAAATTTACATTCATCAAACATTGTAACCATATGATTTTGCTCAGTGTACATTGGCTGTTAACTATTTATTTGGCCAGCTATTTAACAGCTACAAATTACATTGTTAGGATTGTATGACTAGCATGCAATGTTTTGGAAAATGGTTACTTTTCAGCTGTATTGGTCACCGCCATTATGCGTTACAGGGGTGAACCAGTCAGGCTCTAAAAAAATGGGGCATAAGATCCCTCGTATGGCTTTATCGGCAGATAAATTCTGTATTGACCAATACGGGGCGTGTTGGTACATTTAGGACGTAACTGTGTGTCAGCATTATGCCTATAAGATCCCTTCTATTTAAAATTTCCACCACTTTATTGTGCATCAGTGTGATGCCTATTAGACTTTTATTTCAAAAAAAAAAAAAAGGCACGAGGACTTGCGCATTGGACTTGGCCTCATTGTTCCCAAATACAAGATTGGAAGAGGGCATTTTAGTGTGAATCAAAGGCCCGAAGCAATTTCGGTCATTTTGGGAAAATTTACAAGAATTCCGCAGACCACCACGTGTTTTTAGTTTATCCTTCTTATTTTTGTTAGATTCAAGTGTAATATAAGCCGCGATCTACTAGATCATGCTTGATTTGTGTTCAATTTGTGCCTAATTCCTTGAATATTAATATTAACTGTGCAATATTCATCCAATTTTTTTTCTCAAATTGCTTGAGGGAAATGGTATGTGACAGTATAAAGATTAGGGATATGCAATAGTGGGATGAATTCCACAGATCGCACAGGTTTTATGCTGTTCAAGTGTACCCAAAGTAGGCCGCTCCCATCTCTTGTTCTCCGATTTTTGTTTTCAATTGGTTTCTCCAATTTTCAGCTTGGAATTGATTGATTGAGTTAAGTTTCTGCAAGATTCTTTGATCTGATGGCTGCCTTCCATCAACTGGCTTTGATATTGTATTGTTGTTTCTTTGGGCATTCTGGACAGATCGGAGCTGTGATGGATGTAATTTTCATCTTTTCAGGGCTTTTGATTGGATCTCAATATATTCAATATTGTTTAAAGATTTCAATTTATATTCCAGGATGGCTGTGGAAGAAAAATCAGAAATTCTTAAGACATCAAACTGGAGTTGAATCGCTTCAAGCTGTTATCAGCTGCTTGTTGAACCAGTTTGGATCACCGTTCTTAGGTGAAATAATTGTTCACCTAAAAGCAATTGGATTAGCACACTATTGTGATGCTTTAGGCTGGTTTTATACAGGCTGTTTAACCATTTTGAACCAATCTGCTTCCTTCACCCTCTCAGCCTCTAGTCCGGTTTACAAATCGTTGTTATAGGACAGAGGTAACCCAGAGATCTAAACTTGTGTTATTATAATTCTGTATGGTTCTCATGGTAATTTAAGTTCAGGGCTGATTGCCTACAACAGCTTATAGGTTAACTAACCTACAACCTATTTGTACCAGTTCTTTGCCATTGAAAATTTACATTTTTTTAATAGCAAAATGGAGTGAAAAATCTAAAGGCAAAAAGAAGTAGTCGTGGTGTATGCCCGGTAGTCATTTAAATTCATCATAGCTTCATTGGAAAATAAGTTCATCAAAACCTGAAGAAATAACATGCTATGCTAGATTATTGTCTTTCATAATGACAAGAAACTTTTAAATAAGAGGAGACGGTTTTTCTTTTGTCATTTTTTTTTTTTTTCTGTTTCATTCTTGTATGGTGTTTGAATATGTAAATTTTGTTTTTATCAATTGTAGTAGTGGAATTGAGGACGTGCCTTTTCCTTTTCTGCAAGTCTATTTCTAGCTTTTATTTTATCCAAGTTTCCTTAAAAACACAGTGAAGCATACGGGCTAGACATCAAGAATGCAAGTCCAAGGGTGGGTCCATTGTGTTATCAGATTATAGGATGTGATCTTGGACTGGCATCCGGGTTTTAAGATTTGGACAAGTCGTGTGACTCGTATGAGTTGATTCAGACATGACTTATATGATTTGACTCAGATTCTGTCAGATATGATCCAGTTCAATTCTGCGGGTCACCTAGACAAGTCACCCCAACTTGGGTGAGTTGGGACTCAATTTGGGATCAGACGAATCAGTCTGAGTTGCAGTCTTTGAAGTTTTAACCATGATTGGCATCTAATTGGACTGTGGGACCAACAAATCCAATTGGATGGCCCAGAGTAG
Source organism: Magnolia sinica (assembly GCF_029962835.1). Classification (NCBI taxonomy): domain Eukaryota; kingdom Viridiplantae; phylum Streptophyta; class Magnoliopsida; order Magnoliales; family Magnoliaceae; genus Magnolia; species Magnolia sinica. The sequence continues at coordinate 4,644,115 of NC_080576.1, read as the reverse complement.
CCAACTGTTGAATTGTAGGGCCCCAAAATCCAGTCATTGTCTTAGGGCCTGTTTGGATTTGGGCAAAGTTGTGTTTTGACTAGCAATCCATGGCATGCTGTCAGGGTGAACTGGTCGTGGACATAAATGTTACTGGCTAGTTTTTCCATCCATTGTTTGTCAAAAACTCAGATAGATTATAGCACACGGGAAACTGAAGAATTGGTTGATGGCAACAATGTCGTCAAAATTGTTATCCTAAATCATAATAGGGGTTGAATCGTATCGAATCGCAAATTGTATAGTAAATCGTAAGATTTTTTCTGATTTATATATATATATATATATATATATATATATATATATATATATATATATATAACACATGAGAAGATATTAGTCAGAAAAGATTAAAAACTCATCAATCAGCCATTCACCATCAACAAGTACCCGAAAAGTAATATATATCATGATATTATCAATTAAGAAAATGTATATGGTATGCATATTATGATAGTAAAGGATTCTTGTCTTTTTTCCTTTGTTTTCTTTTGTTTTCTTTCGAAAAATTTACCTTAAAGACACAAGATTCCTTTTAAAAATTTATTCTTTTGTACCTTTCTTGTGTAAAATCATGTTAGAAAAAATGACATTTGATTCCATTGTGAATAAAAAAAGATATCTTGATTTCTTTGTTTTGGGTTTTTGAATATCAAAATCCCTAAATCTCCTCTCTGTCTCTCTCTCTCAAAAGAAAATGAGAGGATATTTTTAATGGGGGAGAGCCTTTTTCATATTTTATGAGCAAAATGGTACAAAGAAAAAGAAAATTTTGCAAATAAAAAATAAAAAATTTGATTTTTAAAGTTTTTTTCGGGCCCATTTACGCAGTCCATGATGATCTTACGATTCATATGATAATTGTATGATTTAGTATTTACGATTTGGTTGTAAAATTCAAATTGTACACCCATATGATATGAATCGTACAATTTTGATAACATTGGATGACACATTTACACGTGCTACATTTTGTAGTGCTTGAAGAATGGTGGTGGAACATATGCACATGTGGGATGCTTGAGCTTGGATGGTTACACATGGCATGTTAGAACATGTCACACATGTGCCTAGATAAGTGTGATCATCATGCACAGTAAAATTCTAAAGTGTCATTGGCATGTAGTTTCACCTCTCTACTAGAGACCATCCATGGTTAACAATCATATATCCATGGCTACTTGTTCAGAAGTGCATCGTTTCCTGCTAGGGATGTCAATGGGCCAAGCTGGGGCCTGAAAAATCAGAATTTTGAATGGGGCAGGCCTGACAGCCTGATCTGAAACAGTTCAAAATCTGGGCTGAGATGTTCCTCAGGCCTGGCTTGTTGACAGCCCTAGTTCCTGCTCATGAGGGGGACATACCATGGTCATGTTAGGCTGCTATGACTGGTTGTTGCAGCACAGCTTGCCAGTATGCCGCGAATGTACAACTGGGGGCTTTTATTTGTGATGTTTCGATAGTTGTACAGCCCTGTGACAACGGTCGTGCATGGTTGGTGTGCGCAAGCGTTTTTTTTTTTTTAATTTTTTATTTTATTTTCATGATGTCTCTAAATACAAAGTGCATGCTATTCCGCTATACAACTGCACAGCACCTCTCTATTTCACATGGTTGTAGATAGTCAGGTTGTAAATAGATAGTCCATACAGTTGATGTAATGAAAGCTGAACTCTTAAATTGCTGTTATTTAGTATCATATTTAGAACCCGTCTATTTAGTAGTTTGAGTTGAAGCAGGCTACCATGGGTAGACCGATAGGATTGCATTCTTGGGTTTTTGCATTGACAACTGATTTATGTAAAGTATGATATATGTAGCCATATGTATGGAGCAGATGAAGACTACCTTGATGGTTGATTTATAGTTAAGCTTGAGTGGTTCTATCCTCTAGCAAATGTTGGTTTCATTCTATCAGCTTCTTGTCTTTTATCTATTTGAGTTAAGCTAGAAGGGTGCTTGGAACTATAACTCCACACTCCACAGTTCATTATCTCATTCCTGTGGCACATGACAAGCTTATGGGGCCGCTTCTGCAACTGATAGCCAGATTGAAAACCGTCTTTATATTGGATGGTTCAGTGTTTAGATGATCCCTACTTTATTGACTGCAACTTCTCTATTTATTTTCACTTTCCTTACTGCTTCTCTAGTGGATATTGATGGTATTCATGAACCTATATCTGGGTCTCTACTTTATTGAAATGATATCATCTATAGTGCTGGATGAACATTTCAGAATTAAAAGAATGCACTTTTTGGTTTCGTTATTTTATCTCTTCGTCATTTATGGATCATTTCCATTTACATGATCCCATGACCAGTCATGAATGATTGGCCAGGTCATCGATGGATAAGATACAAATGCCAAATCCATTGTCTATGTGACATACAAGGATAGGAGGTTCTTTGGAAGATCGCATAAGAGTTCTTGGGCTTTAATTGGCAGGCACTTTTTCTTCAACCAATTCTTGTTCTAGTTCTTCTCAATGCTCTTGTATCACATGATGTTTTATTCCCATGGAAACAATTAAAAAAAAATGATTGTTTCCCAGCATTATTGTTTTACTACTAAATGTATTTTCTGTGTTTAATGAGTGCTGTGTCACATCAAAACTGTTAGAAATTCGAAATTCTGGTGTATGGCCTTGTAGTGTGGAAGGTCAGGATAATTTCCTAATAGGAAAATGTCACCACTATTTCTTTGGGGAGGGAAAGGTAATATTGATTTGTGTGTGTAATAGTAGCTACAGCGGAAAAGATGGAAAAACCACATGGGTTCTGATTTTCTACTCTTAATCCAAATGCACAGCAGAATAAGCAGTCATCCATTCCTAAAATTTGCAGAATAAGCATTCATCCATTCCTAAATTTTGTTCTGTGAGCGATTAGGAGTATACCCAATTACACCCTAGATTGTGGCTGGGGCAGCATTTTTTTTATGAATGTGCCTTCACTCACTTAGCTGGTGACGAATTGACGTTGTGTGGGTTAATTCAAGTGAGTCAAGTGGCAATAGTATGATGTTGTCCTTGGACTTGGGGCTGGAGAAATGGAAATTGGTGGAAGATGAAGTGTTTGCTTGTTGATGTTGAACCATTCTCTGGATGTTCTAATCTTGTAGTTTGTAGTGGACTACTCCCAGGCTATCACTACAGTTCTGTGTCCTATTCTGCATCTTTTGTGGCTGATTTGCTAGAGGATTGGATAGAATACATTCTTTTGTCGTCACTTGGGCTGTTTCGGGCCAATGCAGGTTGGTACAGCTGTATTGTTTGTTGGTAAGATCCGGGTGACACGTCAAACCATGTCGTATATTTCACGAAGCTGCAAAAGCCCCCAAATTCTCTAGAAAACTACTGATGAGTATTTGAACCAAGAAAAGCGAATGTGTGGAACTACTTGGACTCCTAATTTTGCTCGATATGTAACTCTTTGGAGGGGCTGTTGCATTGCATAATGTAAAACTTGACAAATTATTTGCTTCTTGTGTATCTTATGTATTATGAACCGTAAAAATTTATTACAGCAAATGAGGGCATTGTGCTCTCCAATCTAGGATTGGAAGCAAATGCTTGGATTGGCCAATCTTGTATTGAACAATCCAAACTTGAAACTGATCTACACTGATGAGTTTCAAGGAATTGACCTGCAGTTTGCCATGCCATCATGGTGTTTTAAAAATAAAAACCTCCATGTTGGAGGATACATTCATTGATTGATTAATGAATGATAGATGACCAAATGCATTTCTTAGTTCTTTCTTTGTCATAGAAATTCATTGTAGTATTGGAAACTAACAAATGTGAAACAAAGAGGGTTCGAGTGCTTTGGCTTGCATTCCAAGGTTGGTTAAATAAATGCATGTGGTTCCATTTGTGCTGGCTATTGATATGATCTTTTATTATTATTATTTTTTGATCCGTTTGGTTTATTTCCTTTTTACACTAATAATAACAATAATAATGTATGGTTTCTAACCTGCTCAAATTATATCTTCATGCTTTCTGATTCTTTTTGTTAATTAGGAATTTGGCAGGTCTATCTTGCAACTGTGCAAATAGCCAAAGTGGAGGGTGTCAAGCTTGAAGCTTCTTTTATGTCTGAACGGGCCTCTCTCTATTTGGGATCGATCGGGTTGCTTGGAGAATACTGTCCGGCATCAAGAAAAAAGTATAGGCCCTCTTCGAAGAAAGTTGTTGCCTGCATGCATCTCGGACCGTTTCGTGATTCCAAAGATCTTAGTGGTTGCAGCTGGATGCGACATTTTCCAATTGCCAGAGACCAATCTACCTTCCAAGAAGGAACACCACTGTTCAACAACCTCCTCATCAGCATCCTCCTTCTGCAGTGACATCTGATATTACCATTTTAGCATTTTGTATCAAGAGTAAGTCAAAGTAAACATGGCTTTGCAGAACATAGGCGCTGGAAACAGCGACGATGCCTTTTACAGGTATAAGATGCCCAAGATGATCACCAAAATTGAAGGCCGTGGGAATGGCATCAAGACCAATGTGGTTAACATGGTCGATATTGCAAAGGCGCTGGCAAGGCCTGCTTCTTACACCACTAAATACTTCGGATGTGAGCTTGGAGCACAGTCCAAATTTGATGAGAAAACTGGCGTTTCGCTTGTCAATGGGGCCCATGACACTCCCAAGCTGGCTGGGCTACTTGAGAATTTCATCAAGAAATATGTCCAGTGCTATGGTTGTGGCAACCCTGAGACAGAGATCATCATCACCAAGACACAGATGCTCACCTTGAAATGTGCCGCCTGTGGATTTGTGTCGGATGTGGACATGAGGGACAAGCTCACGACCTTCATTCTCAAGAATCCACCTGAGCAGAAGAAGGGATCGAAGGATAAGAAGGCGATGAGAAGGGCTGAGAAGGAGCGGTTAAAGGAAGGGGAAGTTGCCGACGAGGAACAGAAGAAGTTGAAGAAAGAAGTAAAGAAGAAGGGTTCCTCCATCTCCTCAAAGGAACCTGCTCCCAAGGTTGGTGTAATGAAGAAGAAGGCCAGCGGATCCGATGAGGATCAGTCGTCGCCTGCTGCCAGCCAGGCTGACGACAATGAAGCACCTGCCGATGAGGACGACATCCAGTGGCAGACTGACACCTCGCTGGAGGCAGCCCGGCAGCGCATCCAAGAGCAGCTAAGTGCTGTGACTGCTGAGATGGTCATGCTCTCCACCAACGAGCCGGATGAGGATAAAAAGCCCAAGCAGGTGAAGAAAGCAGGGGTCAAGAATGGAGGGACTGCAGAACCTGAAGAGAAGGCCAAGCTTGGAGCTGAAAATGGAACCCAAACCCTGGTTCAGGAGATACAAGGCAACCTACGAAAGGGTTCCACTCCAAGCCAGCTACAATCCTTCCTTGGGAGTCTTGCAGGGACACCACAGGAGGTCATGAGTGCCCTTTTTGATGCTCTTTTCGAGGGTGCTGGGAAAGGGTTTGCCAAGGAGTTGGCTAAGAAGAAGAACTACATTGCTGCTGCCATGGAAGGTGAAGGATCGCAGGTGCTCCTGCTGCAGGCTATAGAGGCCTTCTGTGGCAAGGCAAGTGCGGATGCAGTGAAGGAGGTGGCCCTGGTTCTGAAAGCTCTCTATGATGCAGACTTGCTGGAGGAAGAGTATATCATGCAGTGGTACAAGGGTGGTCTTGCTGGAGGGAGCAAGAATGCACAGATATGGAAGAATCTGAAGCCTTTCGTAGAGTGGCTCCAGAGCGCAGAATCTGAAACGGAAGAGGATTGAGATTAGGCAATCTGTAGCCCAATGCGATGATTGTTCTCTCCTGCACTGCTATTTTCTAGTAGGGTGTGTTTGAGGCGGGCAGGTTTATGGTAGGGGAGCATATGAATAATGTCAGTTGTTTGCTATAGCATCCGCCAACTAAGGACGCATGGGTCTCTCTCTCTCACGCATGGGTCTCTCTCTCTCTCTCTCTCTCTCTCTCTCTCTCTCTCTCTCTTATTGGTTCGAATGTTTTGCGTTTGGCTGTTTACTTACATCTGGGATTTGAAGTTTTATGTCTGGTACTTGCTGTTATGTGTAGTTTGTGATTTACAGTTTCGCTTTTTTAGCTGATGTTTGTGTTAGTATGACAGCTCAAGGAAACTGTGGTGCGGACATCTAACCATTGATTTCATGGGTCCCAAACTGTTGATGGGCATGGTTTAGAAATTTGCTGAGGACTGGGACGCCAGTAGGCCTCCCAACGGATTGGGTTTGGTCTGGGTGAGGGTCAGCCCAAACCCCACCCATCGCTACTAAATGTGTTAAGAAATATGGCCCTAACCCATTACCGTCTGACCTGCTTAAAACTCTTAGAGCCTAAACCCAACACGACGGATCCCATATGCTATAATATCTTACATTGGGCTTCTTTAGTGCTGGTTAGGAGTGAATTGATGCAGGCTAAAGGCATGGGTAGAGGTGGTAAGAAAAGACTTTGATACCTATGGTATAGCAAAAGTTATGGCCACCCTTGATAGAGTGGAGTGTTGGGAAAGGATTCATGACTCCAGTTAGTTGGGATAAGGAAAGGGATTCATGACTTCAGTTAGTTGGGATAAGGCACAGATGATGATGATAATAATATTAAGCTTTCTATTCTTGGACTCAAGGGATTGTAAAAAAAAAAAACAGACTCATCTCTGTGTACACACTGACAGAGGAGCAATCACATGCTCATGTTTCATCTCAATCTCTACACACTTAGAGAAGAGCAGTCGGACATTTATGTTAAGGATGCTTTTGTTATGGGTAATGGTTGGTTTTGGGTCGGTTCGGGTCATTTGACTAGGGCCATTGATTCAGGTAGGATTGGGTTCCAATCCTAAAACGGAGCCTGACCGGCGACTCTTTTAGCTGGAGCCCAACCTGACCCAACCCATTGCCAGACCTTGAGCCCACCAATTTAAGAAATTACAAGTTGCCAGTTTGCGGAAATGGACTGTCCAAGGATAAGGTTTTTATGGCGTTAGATTTCTGGGGCACGCCCCCTTCATCGGTTAGAGGCTGGGATTCCCCAAAGCGAATGCCCCTCATGTCAAGAGTGTAATATTACAGATAGGGTTACCATACAGGAAAGCCATACCTGCTCTTACTGTCTCCAAGGTTTTACCCTCTACCTCTGTTATGTTTCCAACTATTCGGTCCTCAAGGCTCCTTGAGTGAGTCAGGACCGAAAATCATTGACATAATTAATTTCCAGATGGTTTTTTTGTTCTTTTAATGGTTGGGATTTTCTGATGACTACGAGTTCTGCTTCATCACCTATTTTAGTCAAGACTCACATCTGTTGGGTCGGCTGGGCATGGAATTTGATAGAACATCTAGTGGGCTGGGTAACTCATGGGACGAGCATAGACAACCCTCCAACACCTCATGGGATGTTGATGCTGTGGGCCTCAAGATTTATGTGCCATAGCCCAAGGCAAGTCGGTCTCGTCATCAGTAAGCCATGGATCGTAGGTCAATATTTATTAGCCATTCATTTTCTTCTTCATATTCGGGCGGCCGTGCCTGCGTTTTGACTCGCTGACTCAGAATTCACCAGCATGCGTAGCCGCTTGGGTCCAACATCGGTGGGCCATGCGGGACTATTTTAATTGGCCTCTGAGTCATTGTTCACGCTGAAGAGATGATCCTGTCCACTGATTTAATGAGTCATGCAATGTTTTCTTTAAATGGTCCATATTGAGCTATACATGTCAGTATTATCCATGCATTTAAATTTATTATTCTAGCCAATCTGCAATATTACGCATAAGCTGGACGATTTGATCATCCAACCTTTTTTTTTTCCCATGTAGGCCAACTAGAGCGACGCATGATAGCAATCGTGAATGGCGACAATACGCAAAACAAACTCATTGTTTGCGCACGGGCTTTGGAGAGATGAATGGTGCTTCACGAAATATGTGCCAACAACGTGCGCGTGCTTGATCTAGACCATTTATCAGGCGGGTAACACTGAAAATCATAATAAAGAAAAATCAGAATGATCACGTCACCAGGTGGACCACATTTGGTTAGAGAAATGACGAGTGGTCCAAATTCAACTTACTGGTGGGCCACAAATGATTAATTGAGCGGAATAAATTTTTTTTTTTTCTTTGGGTGCTTTCAGTCTTTCCCTCTGATGAATGGCTCGGATCTAGTCCACGTGCTATTTCAGCGCGTGAGCTGCGAGCCTCTCTGACAATGCAGTCGAGCGAGTGAACTTGCCACTCCATTCCTCATTCCTCTGTCCATTCGTTATCCAGCCGTTGAACAGACGTAAGCCATATCGTAGGTGCTGTGGTCCCCACAATCAAGATGTGCTTCGATAATCAAGTGGGTCACACGCTGCTGAAAAAAAAAAATCGATGGGCGCGTAGGATTCTGCGCACGTTTCACCTGATGACCGGATGCGAATTTCCTACAACACATGGTGTGGGGAAGCGGCTTGCGTGGTGTGCTACGCACCGCTGACCTCCATGGTGTGTTAAGGTCACCAAGTTCTGCGGAGCCCATGATGTATGTATTATATCCACACCGTCCATCTATTTTGGAAGATTATTTTAGGAGATGAGCCCCGAAATGAGGCAGATCCAAAACTTAAGGGGACCACACAATAAAGAAGTAGGGACACTGATGCCCACCGTTGAAACCTTCCTAAGACCCACCATGATGTTTGTTCGCAATCGAACCTGTTCATAAGTCACACGTACATGGATAAAGAGAAAACACAACTGTCAGCTCGATCCAAAACTTTTGTCGCCTCCAAGAACCTTTCAAGGGTAGGCGTTCATTTCCTGGAGTCTATGCTACGTGGGCCATGATAAGAAGTACTTACTGAATAGATCATCGTGTATGAAGAAGAACACTTAATGGGTCATATTCAAATCTAAGATTTAAAGGTCAGGATCGTCAACGAATCATCTGTATAAAATTACACCTTCTATATGTTAGAAAAAGAAAAAACATGCACGGTTCAGATCATTCTAAAGATGCAATCAGGGGTGTGGTCGAAACCTGCAACTGTACCATAGTGACGTACGGTGGCACTGTACGTATGAAAATTCAAAAGACAAAACAGAGATCATTCCATTTCAGCTCCAAAATACAAAAACGTCTCTGAGAATAAAAAGAAAATCTCATTTCCTGCCCAAAGAGCGGTTTTCAGAATCCAACTTCCCGAGTTCCAAAATCCCATCAGATTACAGATCTCTCTCCTTCCTTTTCCATGTCTCTGACTCTTCTCCTTCTTGTTCTGCTTCTCATGGCCTTCGGAGCTTCTTCTTCCTCTTTTGCCAGCGGTATCGAGATCTCGAAGATCCCTACGCGTTCGATCCTCCGATTGGTTGCGGTCCCCGATCTTGTCGACGCCGCCGTCGAATTGAACAGCTCGAATTTTGATCAGGTTCTCCAGGAGTCCCCAGCTTCGTACGCCGTTGTCGAATTCTTCGCTCACTGGTGAGTCGTTGGCTGGATTTAAACGATTTGTTTGACTGTATAAGGGAGTTCGTATTCCATTCGATCTGTTTTTGTTAGCTGTTATATGTCTCTGCCATCATTCGTTTCTAACTGTCTGATCAATCCCTGTTAATGTGAACTACGCAACTGTATTCTATCTGTTTTTGTTATCTGATGGTATGTCGTGACTATGAAATTACGTAGAATGTCCTCTCGGGCACTCCGCCCAGCCAAATGAATTCACATGCGGGCCCTGCTGGTGGACCTAGACCATTCATGTGGCTGGTACTGTTTTAGATTGTATGCATACTGCCAAAATCTCTGCCATCTTATGCTCATAACTGCCTAACTGATCCCTGTTAACGTGATCCATTGGATGCAATTGTTGATTTGCTAACCAACAGTCCCAATGGTGAGGATCATTTGATATAGGGGACACGAGGCCATCACATCAAGAGGTGGATGTGGCTCCGTAATGCAATTCCCGAAAAAGGGTGCTAATAGATCAAAGAAAAAGAACCCAACAATCCTCTAGCCGAATGCTAGAGACCGCAAAAAACCCCTTATCCAAATCTTTTACCAAATAAAGCCAAAGAAAGAACTATGAAAACCTTTTTTTTTTTTCGTTAATTCATAATGATAATAATAGTGCATTACAACTCCATAACATAGCCTTCTATTGGCTTAAAACAAAAAAGAAAAACCCTCATAATATAAAATGGCCAAATTGCCATTAAATCCCATCACTACCATATAAGCCTTATGTAAATGGGCTCTATCTTACCCAGACGGCTCCAGAATTGCATGATCTTGGGCTCATTTGAAAGCTTACTCAATAGGCCAAACGGGACTAATTTTGTGTACATCGTTTGTTGCTCCCAAAGTGTCCTGCTAAGAAGGTGACGAAAATACAAAAGAGAATTTATTAACTAAATCATGACTCAATCTCACCATAAAGACTAATTCAATAAATAAAACATGTGCAATTTATGACCATATGATTGATCCCATAAGCCCCATAATTTAGGTTGACTGTCGATCCCATCCAATTGATCATTAGACCGTTGATTTAGTCCAGATCATCAATCAAGACAATTTGAATGGGTGGATTATTCAATATTGATTAATCGGCTTCTGTGGCCATTTAGTTGCATCAATTCCATTGGCTTCGAAAAAAACTCATCCTCGAGTTTAAATCAGTGGTCATAATTTCTTGCGAAGATCTTCGTTTGTAGCACGTCTTCTTCTGCTTCGTTGGTAGTTAGTGGTGGGGACCCTACAAGCTTGACAGATAGCTTGTGTATAATATGGTGTTGAAATACGTGCCATTTTTTCTTTCGCTTTTTTGTAGTCCTCCATATTCTACATTTTTTTCTTTTGCTTTCGATCCGTGGGCCTTGATTGGCATTGAGACGGCACCATGGTGATCATGAAATTATCCATTTTTAAAATTATCAAATCATTCATGCTTTTTAATCCTTCAATCTCATCTACCATGTCATTCGGTGGTTGATCATCCGTTCTAATTGGTGCTTCCTTTGATCGAGTTGTTGATCTATCAATAGGTGTATCCTTGGATCCATCGAGTAAGCCAACAATGGATTCCTCTTGAGTTGCTACACTTGCTTCAAACATATTGTTCTTAGGAACTCCATAGATAATGGATTGAAGTGCTCGAAGCAAGCTCTTATCGCCTCCTTCAATTCCTTGAATTTCTTTTACAATATCTTCCTTGAACGTTCTAATCTCCTTCTTGAGTTCCCACATATTTTCATCCGATGTCTCTTAAACACTCTTAGGCCCCGTTTGTTAAATCTGAAGTCTAAAGACCGAATCTGAAATCTGAAGCTTGAATCTGAAATATGAAGTAAAAAAAAAAACTTGTTTGATAATTATGGCTAAAGTCTAAAAATTAAGTACTGAATCTGAAACAAACTGTTTGTTAACAAACATCTTAAATGTCTGAAATATGTTAATTTGACACATTTGCCCCTATTTCTCGTTTGGAAATGTTTTACGTTATAAAGAAATTGTTTTTTATTAAATGAAAGTAAAATCATTATATTTAATTCAAATAAACTAAAATACTTAATAAAAAAACTAAAACATCATCATAAGCCCTTAATTCCTCTTAGTGGGAAGATTGTCAATATGTTTTGTATAGAATTGAACACCAGTAGCAACAAAACCTTCAAATAAGGCCCACCTTATACTTATATGCTATCCAAAATGTTTATAAGGTCATTCCCAATTGGATGAAGTGAAAACATATTGATCCAAAACTTCCTGTGGCTTATTTAATTTATTTTCCATCCAATATGTTCGTAAGGTTACAAATACCTGTATGAAGAGGAAAAAAATAATTCATATTGATTCAAAACTTTTGTGACCCTAAAAAGGGTTTCAATGGTAGACATTCAATCCCCCGCTCCTTTTTGCAGCTTATTTTTCTTCTCAAGCTTTAATACGAGCTCGCCAAATGGATGGATGGTTTGGATATAACACATACCTCATGATTGGACCCACAGAACTTGCTGACGTCAATACAGCAGCTATATAGCTGGTGTGAGGTACACCAACCAATCCGCATCCTACTTGGTTGCGGATTAGCTACTGAAGTGACGTCATCAAGTTCCATGGGCCCACTATGATGTATGTGGGCCAACTATGATGTATGTGCTTCATCTACACCGTCCATCTATTTGGAGATTTAATTTTAGAGCATGAGTTAAAGAATGAGGCAGATCCAAATATGTAGTTGACCCCACCACAAAAAACAGTGGCGAGATTGATGCCTACCAGTAAAACCTTCCTAAGTCTCACTGTTATTTTTATTTGAAATCCAACTTGTTCACAAGTTAACACAGACATGAAAGAAGGGAAAAAAACAAATATCAGCTTGATCAAAAACTTTTGTGGCCTATTTAAGTTTTTAATGGTGGGCGTCACTCTCCCCACTGTTTTTTGTGGTGAGGTACACTAGAGCTTTGGATTTGACTCATTCTTTGGATCTTTACCTAAAATTATATTTCCAAATGGATGGAGAGCGTGGATATAAAATATACATCATGATGGGGCCCACATAACTTGGTGACGTAACTTCAGTAGCGAGTCTCGCTACTCAACTGTCAGTATCCAATCCGCGTCCGCAGAACAGATTGGCTACTCCCCTGCTACTAGTCAATGGCTGATGGTCGGTGCTATGTGGGCCCCACCATGATATATGTGTTTCATCCATGCCGTCCATCTATGTTTCTAGATCATTTTATGGTATGAGACCAAAAATGAGGTATATCCCAATCTCAAGGGGACCACATTACAGGAAAACAGTGTTGAATGAATGTCGACCATTAAAAACTTTTTGGGGGCCATAAAAGTTTTGGATCAAGCTGATCTTTGTTTTTTCCATTCATCTAGGTCTATATGACCTAATCAACATATTGGATGTCAAATAAACAGTACATTGGGCCTTAGGAGAATTTTAATGGTGGATATCCAGTCACTATTGTTTTCCTGTGGTATGGTCCACTTGAGATTTATATTCCTCTCATTTTTAGTATCAAGCCTTAAAATGATCTTTAAAAATGGATGAATCGAATGGATGAAACACATACATTATGGTGGGGCATAAAGAAGTTTCACAGGTTAAAAGTTGATTTTGTGTTGCGTAAACAATTTAAAGAGAAAAAATTGCCGTACTAACTTGAAAAGGAGTAATTTTGGAAGCAAAAATTTTTGTTTAATGAAAAATTCACTGAGCGCATTCCGCATTCACCATTAAGCCAGACTCCTATCACGGAAAGAATTCAGTGAAAAACCACTTAGCGCTTTCCTTCTTTTGCGTTATCGATGCATTAACAAACACTACTTAACACGGAACATTTTCCCGATTCCGCGTTAGGTACAAAAATTCAGCGTTAACAAACAGGTCCTTACTCGTCCCTGACATTTCTATGCAATAGGAGGCTTTTGAGTAACTAGCATGAGGCTGCCATCATTCATAACATTGAGAGGGTGTTGAAAGGTATTGCCATAAGGCATATATGAAGATGGATATGGCTTTATGTGATGCGAAGGACAATCTTAATCATTGAAGTAACTCGAATAAGAATAATGTAATGGATATGGAAGGGCATGAGAGTCCGAATAGGGATAATTGTACGAGACATATGAACATCTTTTATCCATGATGTCTCTAAGAAAGAACATGGGTGAACTTTAGGCTGGAGTTATAAAGTTGAGGGTTTTAAGGGTTTGGGACGGGCTTTGGGGTAGGGGGAAAATAGAGACAAGGGAACTGATGTGTTGGAATTGAATTAGGATTTGGTAGGGTTGGAAATGGGTATGGTCAGGGTTTGATTTGTTTGATGTTTTCCTTTCTTCTTCTTTTTTTTTTTTCTTGGTACGGTTAGGGTTCGAAGGGTTTGGGAAAACGGGAAAAAGGAATGGAAAAGGGAAAAAGAAAAGAAAAAGAAACGGAAAATGAGGATTGGGGAAGAGGGGAAAGATGAAATGAAAGATTGAGATGAGGAAATTACCTTCTTTCAATTTTTCAAGAGTTGGTTTTGTAGCTTCTCTTTTTCTATTTTGCTGTCTTTCTCTCTTCCTTGTTTTCCTCTTTTTCGACTTTGTGCCTAATAAATTTCTCCTTCCAAAAATAAAATAAAATTCCAAGAGTAGAACTTGCTTTGATACCAATTATTGCAAACCCTAAAAGGGGATGCAAATATATCAAAGAAAAGAAGAAAGAGATTGGGGAAGAGGGGAAAGATGAAAGGGAAGAATTGAGATGATGAAATCTTTCAATTCCAATAGCAGAACTTGCTTTGATACCAATTAATGCAAACCCCAAAAGGGGATGCAAATAGATCAAAGAAAAGGAGAAAGAGATTGTGGGAAAGAACCCAATAATTTACCCGAAAGCTAGAGACTGCGAAAAATCCCTTCTCCAAATCTTTTACCAAATAAAGCCAAAGAAAGAAACTTGAAAATTATTGTTATTATTTGATAATTATAATAATAAACATTACACCTCCATAACACAACCTTATATAGGTGTTTTTTTTTTTAATTTTTTAATTTTTTAATTTTTTATTTTAAAGAGAGGTCTTAATAATATAAAATGTCCAAACTACCATTAAATCCCACCACTACCATATGGGCCTTATGTAAATGGGCCATATTTCACCAAGACGACCCCAGAATTGCATGATGTCGGGCTCATTTGAAAGCTTACTCAATAGGATATCAAACGGGACCAATTTCGTGTCATTTGGATATCGTTTGGTGCCCCAAAAGTAGTGCGCCAAGAAAGTGATGAAAATACAAAAGAGTACTCATTAACTACATCATGACTTAATCTCACCCTAAAAACTAATTTAATGAATAAAACTTATGAAATTCATGACCATATTATTGATCTCATAGGCCCCAAAATTTAAGTTGACCGTTGATCCCATCCAATTGATCATTAGACCGTTGATTTGGTCCAAATCATCAATCAAGACAAATGGGTGGATTCTTCAAAACTTGATCAGTCAGCGTGTGACCATATGGTTGCATCACCCCATGTGTAAAGTCATGGGGTTGAATTGAACAAAAGATGTTGTTGTGTTGATCAAGCATGATCTAATGCCTGTAATGAAATTTGGGCTGAATTGCTTTTTCTTTTCTTGTAACTTTTTATGCGAATTATGAATTTTTGAAGCTTTGCATCAACCGATTCAAAGTTTACAATCGAGAAATTAAACCTCTGAATCTTATTTTACAAAATTTAGGGTGTGTTTGGTTGCACCAAATTTCATGAAATATGAGGAACTTTTGCACCAAATTAGACTAATCAATCATGAAATTTGTTGCAACCAAACACACCCTTATAGACTGATTTTTTGGAAAGAGATGTGGAAATGGTAAAGAAAGGAAACAAGGAAACTTGAGAAGATATGACTGGTGGAATTGGGAACCGTCTAGTGCCAAATCCTTGTTAGCAATAGGGTCTTTCTGATAGTTGGTAGTGGAAGAATGCAATCAGACCTTACCTCTTAAGTGTCGGAGATCTCAAATGCCAATACCCCCATATTATGTGATTGAAGAGGAGTTATATGATTCTTGACCCAAGGGTATGCTGTATGCATAATATCCTCGACTTTTTCTTTTGGACAAGTGACACCCACCTCTGCAAGATTGTTCGTTTGATGTGCCCAACTGTGGATGAACCATGACAAAACATCACCAAGACTGAAAGTCCTAGCCATCCAATATTGGGCCCTTTTTCAGTTTAATGTGTACTGTTAGAAAATTCAATGGAGGGAAGTTTATTGTATTGCACTTTTGGAAAATTTAATTGTGGGAACTTTATCTAAGGGCACTTTGGGAAAATGCAACCCAAGTATTTTCTTTGTATATAGTTTAGATGAGTGCACCATGTTGATTACAACTCCTTGCATAACCCACTTTCTTCATGCTGGTTGTTTATATGTTGCTAGAAGTGTTAATTCTATCCCACTTTTCTTTTGTTGGGTTTGCAGGTGTCCTGCTTGCCGAAATTATAAGGTATTATCTGCTACATTATTACAACTACGAGATCCTAACACATGCAGTTGTCTAATGCCATTCTTGCTTGGGCCACTATTATGCAGCCTCACTATGAAAAAGTTGCAAGGCTTTTCAATGGACCTGAAGCAGTGCATCCTGGTATTATACTCATGACACGGGTAGACTGTGCATTGAAGGTATGCTGGATTTCAGTATTTCTGGTTGATCTATACTAATTGAAGTTGGCATGGATGCATTTAAAATACCCTTCACTTTGAAGAAAAAGCCTGCTCTTTCCCTTTTCAAGTGGGATGTTGTTCTTTCCCCCTTTTCTTTTAAGCCATCACTAAGCTTGATATACAGTAGTTTGACATTATCATTTTGCACATGGAAGTCATAGTTCTGGAGACTTACTAAATATGTTAAATAATGACCATTAAACTAAAGAGGCGGTAGAAGTAGGGGTGTCAATGGGTTAGTTTCAGGTCAGGTCAGGTCCTAGAATTCCCAGATCCAAGCTGATTGGGTTTGAGTCTTGCCAGGTCTGGATCCTTCAGGCCTGGTTCCCATTTTTTGAGGATGTGGATCTGATCGGGTTTGCGTACCCGTTGGGTCTTTAAACTTGGTTTGGTGATGCAGGACGGATGATCTAACCTAGAATGATGTAAAGAAATTAAATAACAGATTAATTAGAGCAATGAAAACACAAAATAAAGCCGATCTATCACAAATTTAAAAATTCAGCTATGTAACATACTAACATGTTCGAGTTCAAGCTATCCGACAGTCCCGCAATGTAGATCCTATAAAATATCAGTGAATCAAGATCTATGGAAAGTAGAACTTCCATCTAAGCACATGTATTAATCATCATTCAAGGGAAGTACTTGATTTTGTTTGGGTTGGTAGGTTTGGATTGATTTCGAGGTTTAAGAAATTGGAAAATTGGTTTAGAATTTCAGTTTTGGGGAAAATAACGTTTGGGAATCTGGAGATTTTGGATTTGAGAATTAGGGTTTGAGGTTTTAGGGATTTAGGGTTAGGATTTTAGGAAACTAGGTTTGGGATTTGGGATTTTAGGGATTAGGGTTTGAATAGGGTAAACAGAGGGTGAAAGGAAGTGGGAGGCTGACCGTATGGATGGCCTGACAAGTTTGTCCGTATGGTTGTACGGACAGGTGGTTACGGCTAGGTATGGTTGTACGGGCGTACAGTTGGGGGGAGTGGTTGGATGGGAGTTTAAGACAGGTTAGGTTGCAGATGTATGAATTGGAAAAAGGAAGAATAAGGATGGAGACGAAGATGGTTTGTTGTTGGAGAAAGAAAAAAAGAGAACTAGAAAGAAAGAGAAAGAGAAGCGAAAAAATACCTTTTGATTGAAAAGAAAGAAAGAGAAGGATAACTTGGATTCACTCCATGGCATCACTCCAATCACAGGAAAATTTGCTTCATCCCAAAGCAAAGAGAAAGAATAGCTTTTTTTTTTCTTCATATATTCAATAATGGGCTAGTGTGTGGACATCCAAGCCTTATATAGTCTCAGGAAAGACTTTTTACAAAAAAGATGCTCTCAGATAAAAAGTTTCACATAAAGATGTGCGATAAAATAAAATGTTCCCAACTCCTTAAACTCGGCAAAAATATAAGCTAAACTAAAAAATAACAAACATATAAACAACTAAATAAACTAAATTATTTCGTGGTTCCCGATCAAGATGTCCAATGACAATTATCCAACGGTCGGAATGGTCCAACTAAGTAGCCCACATGCATCTTTCCAGTGTGGAGCCTTCAAAGATGCATAATCATGCATGTGGGGTCTTCAACGGGCTAGGCACTCAAATTAGGCCAATGGGGCCCCATGTATGCATCACCTAGCCATAAAGAAACATGAGCTCTCCTCCTCCTCTAGTATACTTTGACTAGTGCTCGGATGTTCTTATCATTTTGGGTCGGTTCACATCAAATAAGGGCATGTACTTGGTTGGGCTCACCTGAATGGAAGGATTAGATCACACACATGTGTGTCACTTGGACACATGCGGGATGTAAACGAGCTCTCTTACATGCATTTGGCTTCCCAAACCTCATCCCATTGCCATATTAATTAATATATAAATATAATACTAGTATTAAATTAACTGGGCTTGACCCAGAGCTGATTTTAATCAGGTCCAAGATAGTGGACCCAACTAAACCTTTTTTTAATCAGGTCCCATATGGTGGACCTGAAACGTAGCTGATTTTAAATAGGTTTGAGATTTCTTTTTTCTTTAAGTTAACGAATTTTTATTAAAAGACAAAAGAAAAGAAGAACACCAACAACAAGGAGGGACACCGAGAAAGCGACCCAACACTACCCAAGAAAATTCAAATTACAATCCTTTAAAATGGAGAGACAAGAAGCCCATTTAATAACCGACAATCTAGCCCTTTGGAATAGGCCTTCCACCGATTTACTATCATTGTTAAAGCTCCTTGCATTTATTAATTCTCAAACAACCCACCAAATTGCGAGAAGCATCATTCTCCAAAGCACCGTTTTTAGCTTTCCCTAAGCAGGGTGTCCTATACCCGTTATGCGATTTGGGGCTGTATCGGCCGTTCCCCTTTTTTGTACCCGTATCGGCCGATACGGGCCTGTAACGGGCGTTACTGACCCGTAACGGCTGTTATGGGCAAAAAAAAAAAAAAAGGAAAAAAAATACATACCTTTTCTTTCTTTCTTCTTCTTCTCAAACTACTGTGGCTGCGGCTGCAGCTTCTTCTTCTCTCTCTCTCTCTCTCTCTCTCTCTCTCTCTCCTTTCCCTCTTTTCTTTTCGGTTTCCCTCTCTCTTCTTTTTCATTTCCGGCATCGAAAACGGAATGGACCGCGTGGCTGTGAGCTGCGGCCCTGCTGCGGCTTCGGCCGCAGCTTCTTTCTTCTTCTTCTTCTTCTTCTTCTTCTCTTCTTTCCCTCTTTTCTTTTCGATTTCCCTCTCTCTTCTTTTTCATTTCCAGCGTCAAAATCGGACTGGACTGCGTTCACACTTTTTTTTTTGTGTTCTGCGGTGCACGCTGAACAGTGCACTTGCACTGTTTTGTTACACGGTCCGCTATAATGTTTATTTTCCATCTAACCTGTTAATTAGGTTACACTGACGTGGATGAAGGGAAAACACACATGTCAGCTTGATCTAAAACTTTTGTAGCCCCCAATAAATTTTTAATGGCGGATGTTTAATTATCGTTGTTTCTTATGTTGCGGTCCACCTGAGCTTTGGATCTGCCTCATTTTTGGGCTCATGCCCTAAAATTATTTGGCAAAATGGATGGACGGTGTGGATATAACACATTCATCACAGTGGGGCCCAAAAAACTTTGACATTCGTGTGCTACACTTCACAATCCGAGTCCCGCCTAATTCGGGCCCTTAAAAAATTGTACACAAGACATGTATTAACTTAAAATTTACCAATTAAATTATGAACTCTAGATGCTAACTCACAATGCCAAAATCAAATTGTTTGAATAGTTATAATTGTTAATTTGTGGACGCTTATTTTTTAAAATAGGGCCTTTTGATTTTTTTCATGATTCACTATCCAATAAATGTCCATCAATTTATAAGTGGGATAATGCCAATAAATTGCATGAATTTGAGGCTGATTTGGGGCATGGATTGGTCCTCCAAGTCAGCCCCAAATTGGCAACGCCATCTACCTGAATTTAATTTCATTTTTTTAAAAAACTATTGGGAGAAACGATATCAAATTGTTAAGTATATAAATTATATATTTAGAAAATTAAATATATGAATTTTGTAATCAAATTCAGGTTATCTGGTTCATAAATTCATCAGACAGTCCGATACAACTTCTCACCAAAGAGTGGACCATTACACCACCATAAACATGTTCCAATTTATAAATGAATGCATATTTGGAATGCTTAGACTATTTGAGATTTAATCCATATTTTTTTGGCAAAAAAAAAAATTTGCGCCATTATGCCCCCGTATCGCCGTTACGCCCCCGTATCCGTATCGGTTTCGGAGGGCACCGTTACGCCAACCGATACCGATACGGGACACCTTGTCCCTAAGCCCACCTCGTTCTAAGAGGATAAAAGATTGCCCACTGAATCAGGGGCAACCCACATCAAATGGAAGTGACCCAACATATCGGCCCAAATTGGGATTAGGAAAGAGCATTGTGCAAACAGGCAGTCCACTGTCTCCTCATCATGCATGCACAAAATGCAAATATTTGGGAGCACCATAAATATCTTTTGAAGATAATGGTTATAACTTTTTTCGTTCTCACCAACCAACTGAAAGCTGCTATCTTTAGAGGAACGTTATAGTGCCAAACGAATCTCGTGCTCTCTGTCTCCTTTTGGTGCTCGCTCCGCTCACAAGGGAGTAAAAAGATTTAACCAAGAAAGAGCGTGATTTATCAACCTTGCACACCATCTTATCTGGCTTGGAAGAAAATGGAGCGTAGAGGTGAATGCGCTCAAGAAGGGTAGCATATTTAATCACTTCCTTGTCACGAAGATAGCACTTACAAAGAGGCTCCCAAACTACCGATCCTCCAATACAGGAGAAGCAGTCCGCCTCCATGACAACAGGATCGGGGGCCAACTAGAAGATGCTAGGGAAATCATCTTTTAGATTGGATGATCCTACCCAAGCGTTTTCTCAAAACCTTATTTTTTCACTGTTGCCTACTGAGAATCCCACACCTTCCAAGAAAGTTGATTTCATGGAGTGAACTCCATTCCAAAGAGTTGAAGCCCTATAGATAGTTGAATCTCTAGTCCACCAATCCCCATTCGATGAGCCATATTTACTTTTGATTATCCTTCTCCAAAGGTCCCCCTCTTCCTCAAACCTCTAGAGCCATTTTTCAAGCAATGCTATGTTCATGGACTTAAGGTCTTTGATACTTGCTCCTCCCTCTTCGTAAGTTTTGCAAACTTTATCCCAACTTACTAGATGAAATATCTTTTTTATCTTCCCCTCCTTGGCACAGGAAGTCTCGCCTCAGCTTTTTAAGCCTTGAAAGCACCGGGGTCAGACACTTGAAAAGCGACATGAAATAAAGGGGAAGATTTGATAAGGCGGCCTTAATGAGTGTAATGTGACTGCTGAGTGAGAGATACTGCGCTTTCCATCTTGCAAGTCTCTTTTCGAATCTTTCCACCACCTTGTTAAAATTGGGCAGGTCCATATGGTACTTGGGGGTCCGGGTACCCATTTACAGCCCTAGGTAGAAGACAATATGTCTCTTATTTCTATTTGGGAAGAGAGCATGTAAGCCTACAGAAATATCGGGGTCCTTGCTTTTAAAGTTTAAAATTCATATTTAATCTAAGACTTCACTTACATGTTTCTCATATTCACCACAAAGAGGGTTTCCATGTGTATTTCTTAGAATGCATTATCCCAGGTATTCTGCATTGACCTTTAGCATTTGGAAGGCTAACTAATCATTTTTTTTTTCACCTCTTCTATCAATGCCTGGAAACAGATAGTAGTTGCGAGTCCAATTGCGTTCCTCAGGAATATAAATTGTATTCATTCATGGCATGGTTGCTTGTTCACGACTACTTTCCATGCTTTTCCTATGCTATTGGATCATGATATGATAACAATTGGCAGTACATGTTTATTCCTTCTACATTGAATTATTAAATTCCACTTCTCATTCTTTGCCTTTATAGCACAATTGATCTCATTTATTGATAATATGGTTTGGTGATTAGTCCCTCTCCTCTTTGCATGTATGGCAGCACAGATAAATACAAAGCTTTGTAGTAGATTCTCTGTTAGCTATTATCCCATGCTGCTTTGGGGTCCTCCTTCGAAATTTGCATCTGGCGCATGGGAACCCAAACAAGAGAAGAGTGAGATACAGTACATTGATGATGGACGGACCTCAGATCTCTTGCTTAATTGGATTAATAAACGAATAGGCAGGCATGTTCTTTTCAATCACCATTTTTCTGTACTTATCATGATGGATAATTTTGGATTGGGTATGATAATTTTGTGAAACAAGTGATTTTCTTAGATTGCTAGTGGTCATATTAATCAGTACCTTATTACTCGAATCACTGAGAAGAACTATCCATTTATCTAATACCTACATGGTCATGATGTGCATAACTTTCCTCTGCCAGCTCCACAACTGAAAAGAAATTTGCAAAATCGAGTTTTGAAATGTTAACTATCCACAATGCTATTCTTCATTCTGTTTTTAGTTTACCTATATGGACCTGCTAATTTCATTAAAAAAAGAAAGAAAAAAGAATGTCTTGAAGCAGCATATTTTTCCTTTATAATGGGAGAAGTTGTTAGTAGTCTATCTCAGGGTATTGCAATCTGCAAGATAAATTCATCTGCTCTTTGGAAAATTCGAAATTTGCCCTCTTGCATATATAATCCCATCTCATCGCCCCTTTGCAAACTACTAGTCCTACCCATTGAATGTTCTCGGGATGGATATGGAAGGGCAAGGGTCTGCTGTCGACAATAGCTGGAGAATTTGTTCAGTCGGCTCAAATGGTGAAAGCAGATGAAACAATTCGGAAAGCAGATAGGCCTAGTTGTCAAAGATTTGTGACAATGGCCAAAAATAAGTCCTTATGGCTGTATTTTCTATTTCTCATGATCTACGTGTGGATTTTTTTTTTTTTTTTTGGGGGGGGAGGGGATGGGATGGGATTTGATGTATTCTAAAAAGGTCCAATTTTGTACCATAGTTGTTTAAAGTCTTTTATGTGGAGGGGAATGGTCACTTTATGCTATTTTATTTTGGGGTACTGTTTTTTGAAGAAAATGGGGCTTGGACCTCTTCCTTTGGATAGGAACCCGGATTTTAATCTTGGTGACTTGCATCGCTCTCTTTGTTTTATGTTATAGGTCGTGGTGATTAGACAAACTGCTTTTCTTTTCCTTTCGGGTTCCATCTTTGTTGTTATTTGCTGCAGTTTTATTTAGTTATTTATTTTTATTTTTATATATTTGTGGATCTTTTTTTTGACTGGTGTGTGTGTTTCTTATCATCTGCCTACTATCTTACCTATATCAGTAAGAGTCTGCTGATGCCATGCGTTTAGTCTTTTTTTGCTTGTGAGAGTATCATTTATCTTTTTTAACTGGCTTCCATATAATCTGGATGGTGTCCACACTCGAGCATATATTTCTTTTGCAAATGAACTATGGGATCCTGGTGGTGCAATTCATATCTGTACTTGAAGTCCCAGTCCTCATATATAGCATTAGATGTGATGTTAAATTGCCTAGATCATGGATCTAGACTAGTTTTTGACACTACTATTATCTTACAGTGTATTCAGCTTGGAGGACGAGAAATATGAGAATGAACATCTGCTTCGGCTAAATGTTTCAGATCCTGGACAGGTCTCTTAAGATAATTTTGCACCTTACTTATTTTTGCTTGAAAATTGAACCCAAATTGCTGGGACAAAAGCTGAGATGATGATACTGATTTTGCATCACTTCTATCACTATTTAGCATTTTACTTAATGAAGAATACGATGCTGACTTTTGTATTGCATGATTGATGAAAAGGTTGCTCGAGCAGTATATGATGTCGAGGAAGCAACAGCAGATGCCTTTGACATCATCTTGGAACACAAGGTAGAGGCCATTTAAGCTGATCAGAATTCTGTATTCTGGGGGAATTCCACATACACCTCTCAACACACATCTCCATTTATGTAGGCGAGGCACTGACATGCACCAAACATGCAAGATCTAAGCCACTCGACACTTGGCCCCACCGTGTAGATGCCCTAGCTAAAAAATTAGGCTGAATCCACTCATCTGGTGGGTACACATCTACGTTCAACGTGGGACATTGGCCATCTTTTCTAATCATCCATTTTATTTTATTTTTTCTCGTACATGTGTTGTCCATTCGACAAGTGTATTGGCTCAGCTTGTGCCAGGGCATCTAAAGAGGAGCCCATGAAATAAGCCACTTGGATCTTGCGAGGGGCACAAGTTGGCATGTGTACCTGCATGTAAGGGTGCATGTGGAATTCCAAAACCTCATATTCTATACCATTAGAAGTTTACTTCTATCCTCTTCTTTTTGCTTGTTCTGCAGATGATCAAGTTGGAGACTCGAGCTCCACTTATAAGGTTCCTTCAACTCTTGGTGGTTCATCACCCTTCTAAGAGGTTAAAGATCTTACTTTCAATTGTGCATCTTTGGTCTGCACAATAAGCTGCTTCCCTGTCTACTCATACTACATTTTGGGTATCAGGTGCCGAAGAGGAAGTGCGGAAGTACTTACAAATTTTGATGATTTGTGGCCATTGGATCCTGGGTCAGGCAGTGCACAAGAAGCTGTTAATTCTCATGAAAGAGAAGCACTCAAGAATTTCAGAATTTGCGGAAAACAAGTTCCTCGTGGATATTGGGTGCGCACCGAGCTATATCTTACTTTCTTCTGAGCTCTCTTACTAGATAGACTATCTTATGCTGCTTCAGAATATAGTACCATACTACGATATGCTCGAGTGATAGGCTGGTCATTTAACATTTCATGCGCTTAAGGGGTCTAACATTTTAGTTCAGTTGTTCTTTCTTTCACGCCTGATCATTATTCTTTCACAGTTGTGTAATGTAGTTGTTTTCACCAACCCTCCTTGACCAACAAATTGAAACATGCATGAGAGAGAATTTATTGAAAACATTTCCCAAGTGCATACTTGGCAAGGTATTCAATAATGGTAACAGTGGCCATAACGGTGACTGAACTACTGTTATGATTACGGGCATTAAAAAAAAAAAACTGTATTGGGGCTGTCACGGACCATTTTTTCTGTAATGGCCATTACGTAACTGTTTTTGAATACCTTGATACTTGGGTTGTCAGTAGGCCAGGCCTCGGCCATTTGAAAGGATACGCCCAGCCTGAAAGGCCTGACCCATTGACATCCTATGCATTCTGGTGGCTATGCAGGTTTTGGAAAATCTTATTTGCAGTTCAAACTTTGAGGTGGTAGTTTGCATACATGGGACTCTTGTCTACAGAGAAAACTTCAGTTTCCTATGTTTGGCCAAGAGAAAACTTCTCTCTTGCAGTTTCCTAAATGTGATGTTTATTTCTTTAATACTGAAAGCGGAAGATGCGGCAGAAATCCAAGACTTCAGACCCATAAGTTTGGCAGGGGACTTATACAAGATGTTAGCAAAGGTGTTGTCGGCAAGACTGAGAGAGGCTCTGACTTCTGTTAATAGCCGATTTCAGGGTGCCTTTGTTAAAGATAGGCAGATGTTAGATGGGGTTCTGGTGGATAATGAACTCATAAACTTTCGATAAGGCATTATATGCAAAATTGATAGGGAAAAAGCACATAATGACGTGGATTAGGAGTTTTTTTTTTTCCCTCTATTCTTTAGCTACCATGGGTTTTTGGGTTAAGTGGAGAGGGTGGATAAAGGAATGCATGTCTTTGGTTGCTTTTTTGGATCTTGTCAATGAATCGTTGGCAGGTTATTCCTCAAGCTCCAGAGGAATTCGACAAGGGGGTCCTGTTTCCTCTTTTCTCTTTTCAGTAGTGATGGAAGGTCTCAGTCTTCTGTTGGAGAAAGTGTCGGATTGCAGCCTTATTAATGGTTTTCGTATAGGCAACCTGGAGGTGACTTCCACTCACCGTCAATTCACAGACAACACAATTCTTTTCTGCAAGGCAGCTATGTCTCAGGTGATTAATATCAAAGGTATCCTACATTGCTTCAAAGCTATTATTGGGTTGTGGGGGAATTTGAATAGTGCAATGGCAGGGGCAGCAACCAGTTTGGACAGAGTGCAGGGCTTGGCCAGATGAATGGGATGTAACTTGTAAGGTAGTGTTGCTTCCATGTGTGTATTTGGGGGAAACCCAAGATCCAGCTCATTTTGGCATCCAATTATCGTGAACTAGGTGGAAAGGGAAATCTCTCTCTCATGAGCAGAATAACTCTTATCAAGGTGGCTTTGGCTAACCTCCCAGTATATTTCTCATCAATTTTCAAAATTCTGGCTGCAGTGGCGGCAAAAATTAATCAAATCCAAAGGGACTTCTTATGGGAAGGAAACCAGAATGGCCACAAATTTCATTTGGTGAATTGGAAGGAGGTGCAAAACCCAGTGAAGTTTAGGGGTCTTGGAATAGGCAACATCAAAGAAGGAAAAAAACTCTAAATGGTGATGGAGGTTTTGGGAGGAGCCAGAGGCGTCATGGGGAAGAGTTATCAAGGATAAGTATGGTGTATCACAGGGGTGGTGGTTTCCTGGGATGGGCGATAGAACTAATAATGGGTTGGAGACATGGAAAGAAATAAGCAAAATCGGGCAGCGGTTGGAGATGTGGACAGGTGCATGGCAATGAGAATGGGTGCCAAGCTGGGCAATGGCACTCGTTTTTTGGTGCGTAAAGGAGATAAAATCAGGTTTTTGGGAAGATGCATGGTTAGAAGATTCTCGGCTTTCGATGTTGTACCAGACCCTTTTCTCTCTTGCAATCTGCAAGGAAGTTCCGGGCAGCATGGTGGTATGGAATATTAAGCTGAGAAGAAATCTGTCTGATGAGGAGGCTTCATTGTTTGAGTCGCTGTCAAGAAGGCTATCTCTATCAACATGTCTGCAGTGAATAAGAAGACCTAGTAATGGTCTCCCAATGGGTAGTTCTCAACTAAATCAATGTTTACCAGATTAGAGGGAAGCCCTTATTCTCTCCATGTTTCTCCCCCTTGCGTGTTGGCTTCGAAATCCTTGGCACATCCGAGAGTTGAAGATTTTGTATGGGGTGATGTCTAACAAAATCCTCACAGTTGATAATCTGCAAATGAGAAGTCTTGCAATGTCTAATTGTTGTTATGTGTAAGGCATGTTTGGAAATGGTGGATCACTTACTTATTCGTTGTGATGCAGTTAAATCAGTTAGGGATTTTTTTCTTAGAGAGTTTCGCCATCAAGTGGGTGTTTAATGGTTGGATGGGAGAAGTCATTTGTGGCTGGATTCAGGGCCCTTTGCAAAGGTTAAAAAAAATCCTTCGAGGGCTGGTGTTGTTTGGGATTCTCTGTGGAATTTAGAGGAGCGGAACAACAGGATTTCGATAACAAAGAATCTTCAATGCAGTCCTTTCCAGGAGCATATCATCCATGATCATCAGTCTGGCCTCGTCGTTCCCGCATTTCAAAGGCTGATTGATTGATGATCTCTTGGGTGACTGGAGGGGCAATTTCAGCAACCCTAGCTGATCCCCCATGGTTTTTCTTTTTGTGTTTTTGTTTTTCATTTTTTGAGGTTCTTCTATGTATTGTTCTATTTTGTTTTTGTGCATCCTTGCGGTTGGACGACAGTTAGGAGGTGACAAGGGCGTCACCTCCTTATTTTCCTTTCAGCTTGTAAGTTTTGGTGCTTCTAATAAAATCAAGTCATCATTCAAGATTGATGTTAAGGATTTATTTATGTTCTATAAAGAGGGTGGTGGTGTAGGAAGTAGTAATTCCAAAATTTTCCAAGTGTGAGTTCTTTTCTTACTTCGTAAGAAAAAGTTTGATATTAATAAAGTTGGTTTTCCCCCTCTACTCAAATATTTTTATGAGTGTAATTCTTGTCTAATTCTTTGTGATTTGGTATCGATAACTAATTGATTCGATAATCGGGTTGCACCAACTTGTGATAGACTGTGCTAATCATTGAACTAGTGAATAAACATGACTACAATTTTTTGAGATTTTCTTAAGCATTGTAAGAAGAAGTTTGTTATTAATAAAGTTATGTTTCCCTCTCTACTTAAATGTTTTGTGTGTAATTCTTGTCTACTTCTTTGCGATGGTGTTGATATCTTATTGATTTGATAACATGGTTGCACAGACTTGTGATAAAACTATGCTAATCATTAAACTAGTGAATAAACATGATTGCAATTTTCTGAGTTTGCAAGAGAAAGCCCACTCTGTTGCAGTGTATGACATGCAGAAAGATCCTAAATATGACACATGTTTGCTTATGACACATCAAAAAATTAGAATCTCTGTACCAAAATCTGCACCAAGTAGCCTTTCTGTTCAATTATTTAAAAATAATAATAAAAAGAAGTAGAAGCAATTGTGATGTAGGACAATTAACCACTTGCTCTAAAAGCTTAAACTATTAGAGTATGACGAATTAATCCCTTTATCTCATAGCCCAGGCCCACATCTCATGGGTTTTAAGACCTCGCCCGAACCCCCTTCTTGGGCCCCAAATCACATGGGTCGCCCACCCCGAGTGTGTCCTCGCATCCCACGGGCTACCCCACTCGAGCCCGGTGTGAAATGCGCATTGATCACCCCTGGTGAGGACTCTCGAACACAAGACCTCCTCCGTGGGCCGCACCCACCCCGAGTGTGCCCCTGCATCCCGCAAGCGACCCCACTCGAGCTCGGTGTGAAAATGCCCCTGCATTAATCACCCCCGGTGAGGATTCTCGAACCCGAGACCTCCCGCTCTGATACCAATTTGATGCAGGACAATTAACCACTTGCTCTAAAAGCTCGAACTATTAGAGTATGGCGAATTAATCCCTTTATCTCATAGCCCAGGCCCACATCTCATGGGTTTTAAGACCTCGCCCGAACCCCCTTCGTGGGCCCCAAATCACATGGGCCGCCCACCCCGAGTGTGTCCCCGCATCCCACGGGCTAGCCCACTTGAGCCTGGTGTGAAATGCGCATTGATCACCCCTAGTGAGGGTCTCGAACACAAGACCTCCTCCGTGGGCCGCACCCACCCCACTTGCTCTAAAAGCTCGAACTGTTAGAGTATGGCGAATTAATCCCTTTATCTCATAGCCCAGGCCCACATCTCATGGGTTTTAAGACCTCGCCCGAACCCCCTTCGTGGGCCCCAAATCACATGGGCCGCCCACCCCGAGTGTGTCCCCGCATCCCACGGGCTACCCCACTCGAGCCCGGTGTGAAATGCGCATTGATCACCCCTGGTGAGGAGTCTCGAACACAAGACCTCTTCCATGGGCCGCACCCACCCCACTTGCTCTAAAAGCTCGAACTGTTAGAGTATAGCGAATTAATCCCTTTGTCTCATAGCCCAGGCCCACATCTCATGGGTTTTAAGACCTCACTTGAACCCCCTTCGTGGGCCCCAAATCACATGGGCCGCCCGCCCCGAGTGTGTCCCCACATCCCACGGGCTACCGGACTTGAGCTCGGTGTGAAATGCGCGTTGATCACCCCTAGTGAGGAGTCTTGAACACAAGACCTCCGTGGGCCGCACCCACCCCGAGTGTGCCCCTGCATCCCACAAGCGACCCCATTCGAGCCCAGTGTGAAAATGCCCCTGCATTAATTACCCCCGGTGAGGAGTCTCGAACTTGAGACCTCCCGCTCTGTTACCAATTTGATGCAGGACAATTAACTACTTGCTCTAAAAGCTCGAACTGTTAAAGTATGGCGAATTAATCCCTTTATGTCATAGCCCAGGCCCACATCTCATGGGTTTTAAGACCTCGCCCGAACCTCATTCGTGGGCCCCAAATCACATGAGCTGCCCACCCTGAGTGTGTCCCCGCATCCCACGGGCTACCCCACTCGAGCTCGGTGTGAAATGCGCCTTGATCACCCCTGCTGAGGAGTCTCGAATATGAGACTTCCCCCGTGGGGCCCCAAATCACATCGGTCACTCACTTCGAGTGTGTCTCTGCATCCCACGGGCTACCCCACTTGATCCCGGTGTGAAAATGCCCCTGCATTAACTCTTCTGTAGTCATCTTGCTCTAAAAGCTCGAACTGTTAGAGTATGGCGAATTAATCCCTTTATCTCATAGCCCAGGCCCACATCTTATGGGTTTTAAGACCTCGCCCGAACCCCCTTCGTGGGCCCCAAATCACATGGGCCGCCCACCCCGAGTGTGTCCCCGCATCCCACGGGCTACCCCACTCGAGCCCGGTGTGAAATGCGCCTTGATCACCCCTGGTGAGGAGTCTTGAACACAAGACCTCCTCCGTGGGCCGCACCCACCCCGAGTGTGCCCCTGCATCTCACAAGCGACCCCACTCGAGCCCAGTGTGAAAATGCCCCTGCATTAAGTTAGCTGGAGAAAAGAGCAAAAGTTGAGATTTCCAAAGTTTCTGGTAAAATTACACAAATTCCATATCCCACATGAAAGTCCAAACATTCAATTAAGGGGAATCTATGCGGGTCCAGGCCTACACATGATAGGGCTGAATCAATAAAATTATGAACCAAACGATACTCAAAGATAAGAAATAATCATCCACACATGCATAGTAATCAGTTCCTAATCCAAGGGATTCAGAAATTCCAATTCAGGGGAACCCTAGGGTAAGAAAAGGGGCATAAAATTGAAGATTCGAGTAATTTAGGGTTAGATTTAGGGATTTTGGGTGAAAGCGAAGTGAAAGAGAGGAGAGAGATGATCTAGATAAGTACCGCACGCGTGGACAACAACAATGGCCCAGACGCACGTGCGTGTGATCCCGGCCGCACGTGTGTGGGGCCCACTATTCAGAAAAAGGCCACCTTGGCCCTGGTCGGCCAGGGATGGACTCCAAAACCCTCCCAATCTCAGCTCGATCCGATGTACGGTTTGTGCGTGGTACTCCGCCAAAGTTTCAGCCCTTCCGTATGGCCAGATTCTGAAATTCTGATGTGAGAAGGAGAATTGCTGCAATAGATGATTGATTCGAAGTGTAGATGATGGGGTGAGATGAGAAAAAAGGATGGAAGAAGATGGGTAGTAGAGATGGTAATGGATGGGGGCGAATCGGGATAGATGTGGCTTTGCACCACGGTAGTTAACCCTTCGATGAAGGGAGGGTTTCGCACCCAATTAGGCTTCACAACTCAGAGAGTAGGAAAATGCAGAATTTTTATTAATCTTCAATGAATGAAAAAAACTACAAGGGGTGCCTATTTATAAGAAAATCCTATACCCCTAAACTCACGCTATGTGCGCAACCTATTAATTGGCGATGAAGTAAATTAAAATAAAAACCAAATAAAGAAATTCAAGGCGTTCATGATGTTCTAAATAATAACAATAAGCAAAACCTAAAATATGAAATCAATCCGACTATTGGGCTACGATCATAAGATCCCATGATGGGCTTTTCTTGACTATCGGGCCCACTCTTTTGTACCAAACTTCGTCTTCTAGTTAGGAGGCCCTCCCTGGACGTTGTCATTGAGCCAGATCGCCGGTGGGGCCCTCCTACTCCTTGCGTACATACATAGGTAGGACAGCGTGCGTGCGCGTGTACGCAAGATGTCCCCATCAATTCTCCTCAGCTGCGAAGATTTCGCCACTGACGAAACAAAACTCCTGAACCACTCCGGGATGTCAGGATCAAGTCTTAAGCTCCTCCGCAGTAAGCCACGTGCTGTCTGAAGTTAGGCGTGACTTCCATTTAACCAGGTATTTCTGAAACCTGCCGTCCGATGTTGAAACTATCTGATGGTCCAGGATATCTTTTATTTCCTCTCTGGGTGTGTGAAGGTTAGGTATGGGAGGTAGAGGCTAGGAAAATAGGTCGGGACGGGTAGGTATAGGATATAGAGGCTGGGAAAATGGGTTGGGAGGGGTAGGTATGGGTATGGGAGGTAGAGGTTGGGAAAATGGGTCGGGATGGGTAGGTATGGGAGGTAGAGGCTGAAAAAATGGGTTGGGACGGGTAGGAATGGGATGTAGAGGCTGAAAAGATGGGACTGGAGGGGGCCATGGATCAAGGGAAAAGTCTGGAAATCAGGATGGTTAGGCAAAAGGTTGGACAATGCATCAACGGCCCCTTGAAATGCAACTAGATCCTCCACATTGAATATGGAACTAATTCCCATGGAGGGTGGAAGATTTGCCACATACGCATTGAGACTGTTTCGTTTTATAATTTTGAATGGTCCAGCGCTATACACTTATAATTTTCGAACAGCTCCCTGAGGGTACCGCTCTGGCCTGATGCGGATCATGACAGAGTTCCTTTCATTGAATTCATTGAAACATTTATGTTGGTCTGCAGAAAGTGAGTAATGTTCATTACTAGTCATGATCTTCTGCGTAATTTCTTAATGCCGTGAATGAATGTGATGCGCGAAAGACTCTGCAGGCTCTGACGGCCTATGGGACAGTGACATAGGGACAAGATCAATAGGTTTCCTTTGTTTATAACCAGTAACGACTTCATAAGGACTGAGACCTGTGGACCTATCGACAGAACTATTAAACATAAACTCGGCTATAGGTATTACGGTGTCACATGTTTTTGTGTGCTCTATATCCCTCCTAGAGGGAGACTCATCTGGTAGATCATCAGGAACGACATCATGAAACTCATCCACTACCGGAATGGCCTCAGTGGATAACTCTAAACTAGCCTCTGGTGCACTCTCTCTAGCCACGAGGCCGCACATGTCGTACCCTTCAAAATAATGGTCTTGATATCCCTCATGGGGTGGGGGTATGGGTGCACGCCTATGACTGATTCCTTGGCCGCCTCCATTCATTGGTCTATCCTCCTGGCCACCTGCCTGAGATTGACCATTTTCCCTAATGGTGGGGTTTGTCTTGAGGGAGGCCTCTATTTGGTCAAGGCGTTGATCTATGCTTCGTTCCAAGCACTTACCCCAAGACTCGATCTGCTGGGACAACTAGTTTAGTGACTCTAGCAGTTGTTCCATGTTTAGTGTAGGGTGCTAGCCAAAACCATGACCCGTACGTGTGGGCGTACAACTTGCTAACTCCACCTAAGGACTTTCTACGACGACTATATGAGACTAAATGATCCTATGAGACTCTATATGAGGGGACTATGCAATTTTACTCCAGCAATATAGTTAATAAAATAAGGGCCTATGGACTCCTAAAAGCTACATGTGATGGACTAGATGCATGACGGACTCAAACGAACAAACCCTAAACAAATAATGTATTCCCCTATAAGAACCCTAAGCTTTGATACCAAATTTAATGCAGGACAATTAACCACTTGCTCTAAAAGCTCGAACTGTTAGAGTATGGCGAATTAATCCCTTTATCTCATAGCCCAGGCCCACATCTCATGGGTTTTAAGATCTCGCCCGAACCCCCTTCGTGGGCCCCAAATCACATGGGCCGCCCACCTCGAGTGTGTCCCCGCATCCCACGGGCTACCCCACTTGAGCCCGGTGTGAAATGCGCATTGATCACCTCTGGTGAGAAGTCTCGAACACAAGACCTCCTCCGTGGGCCGCACCCACCTCGAGTGTGCCCCTGCATCTCACAAGCGACCCCTCTCGAGCCCAGTGTGAAAATGCCCCTGCATTAAATTGAGAGCAAAAAAAGTGCAATGATGGTAAACTAACTGAATTAGTTTTGTAGTTGGGGCGCAATAATTGGAGAAAACCAAGGAGGCTTACTGCAAAGCAGAGGAAGCTGAGCCTTTCTTGTTGTGGATTGTTCTCATATAAACCTAAGGACCTGTTTGGATTGTGGGGAGAAAAGAGAAAGAAAGAAAATAAAAGAAAAGAAAAAAGGAAATTTTTTTTAATGATCATTCAATGATGATTTCTCAAGATTTCCCATGTATATGGATTCCATGTAGGAGGTCTTAGTTTGGATAACAAGTTGAAATCCAAATAAAGCTCTCACAAAAGTCACCTCATATTTAGTGCATGAGAATTTGACTATATGTTTGGGTAATGATTGCATTTTGAAATCCAATGTTTCAAACATGGTAAAGTGTTCCATAATGGGAAAAGTCATCCATTTTTCTTTTCTTTTCTTTTCATTTCTCACAATCCAAACAGATCCTAAGCAAGTCAAGAGTCTCATGCTATTACCACGACATACTCCCTCCCTCCCTGCAATAATAGTACCACACATAAGATATGTAGACTAGAATAGTTAGAAATCTCTTTCTTTTCCTTCTTCAACCTTTACTTGAGAATTTGAAATCCTGTTATTTCTTTCTTTCCTTGCAAAACCTCCTTACAACATCCGGGAAAGTGATCTAAGCACATTGTTCATTTGAGTATATACCCTTTGCAGGTTGCTTTGGTTACTACCTTTAGAATTTGTTAGTATTTTTTATTTTTTTTTTGAGATCTCTTTTACTTTGTTGTAAATACATCGATGTACCATAATTGATAAGGATGAACTAGTTTGAGCTTTTCTTACTTAAGGATGAACCAGATTGAGCTTTTCTTTCTCCAATTGTTTTGGATACCGAATATGCTACTGGTTGGTTAAATGCACAAAAAGATTTTTGTGTTTGGATTAATTTGTGTTCATAGGTAGTTTTCTAAAGTAGAAAGAGAAGCCTTGGTTTTCCATTACTGCCTGACCCATGGTGTACTTTTACATATTGCATGCGCTGCTGCAAGCTTTTATACTTTTTAACGAGATAAATATCTGATTGTTTTCAATTGTATAATGTATTACGCTGCAGATATTTTGTCGCGGTAGCAAAAATGACACCAGGGGCTTTAGGTATGGGTACTCTCTCTATTCATATATATTATGTATGTTCGAGCTATTCAATTTTCTTTTTCCTGTTGAGAAAGGCTCACGAATTGGCGCATCTCCTTGTAAAAATGAATTTTGAGAGAGTCACTTTTTTCC
The DNA here is from genome assembly GCF_029962835.1 of Magnolia sinica. Lineage (NCBI taxonomy): Eukaryota > Viridiplantae > Streptophyta > Magnoliopsida > Magnoliales > Magnoliaceae > Magnolia > Magnolia sinica. The sequence goes on along the minus strand of NC_080576.1, from coordinate 4,609,447 downwards.
AATTGCCCGGTGCCTAACTTTTGTGGGACCCCTAATTGAACACATTTTCATTGAGTCACCCATTCCCTCTCTCCTCTGAGGTCATAGTATGTTTTCTCTGTGCCTGTTCAATGTCTTCTAGCAGAAAAGACCACACCTTTTTTTTTTTTACACACGCGCACACACACCCCCACACTCACGCTGCAGTTGGATTTCACCACCTATGGATACTCGAACCCTTGACCGGGTGTTGAAACTCCTGAAAGTCTACCACCCGAGCAACAGTAAGGATCCAGAAAAGACCACACCTTGCATAAGAGGAATGCTACTAGTAAGCTCCCATCTGTAAATGCCAAAGATAAGCGCCCCGCATGCCCTGACTTCACACATGTATGTGAAATCCAGGCCTTCATCGGGTGTGCACTACAAAGAAGATGCCCTATTGCAAAAAGGAGGCTAGTCCATTCTTTCAGGTGGGGCACCATGCATGTGAAATGACAGACAGAAAAAAAAGGATAACTAAAGAACTGCACTGAAGTTGTGTGTGTGGTCCACCTGACGAGTGACCTGCCCATAATTTTGGGCTACCCATTCACCATGGAACCATTGACAAACAACCATAATTTCACATGTGTCACGTCGGTGTATGTGGGGTGCTCTTATACATGGCATTTGCAGATGGGTACTTGCAAATAGCATTCCTCGTGCATAAAATATCCACCAATAACTGGCATAACACTGACTGCTGAAGGTGTTTATCTTGTCTTGAGGTAGTTTTTGTTTCCTGCAGCTGTGGCTTATGGGTTCTACTACATTCACTCTCGGTCAGAGTTGAGGCAGGGGAGAGCCATTTGGCATTTACAGCTACATGCGATTTCATCCACAACTTCTTTATCTGTGAGGAATGCCGCCAACATTTTTATGAGATGTGTTCGAGGTAAAGCACTGAAACTTCTAATCGTAACCTTCATTTCCAAACATCCCTTCTGATGTTTTCTCATCGGAAATTTCACCTGCAGAGTTTCCACCCCGTTGAATACAACACGGGACTATGCCCTGTGGCTATGGAGCACACACAACACAGTCAACGAGAGGCTAATGAAAGAAGAGAAATCATTAGGAACTGGTGACCCAAAATACCCAAAAATGATATGGCCGCCAAAACAGCTTTGCCCGTCTTGTTATCTCTCCACGAGCAGGAAAAACAATGGAACAGTTCATTGGAACAAGGAAGAAGTCTTCAATTTCTTGGTTAGCTATTATGGGAAGACGCTCACGTTGGCATCTAAAGACAACGGTCTAAGTGAAACTGCTGAATCAGCCACAGATGACACAACCACCTCAACGAATGCAGTTGTGGCAGCGGCATTGGCCATTGGTCTTGCGAGCTGTGTGTTTGGGGTTCTTGCTTTTGTCTGGAGGGCACGGCAGAAGAGTCGGAAGTACATACTACAACTGCACTCCCTCAAGAGATATGATTAGGAGGGTAATTGCCATTTGTGGGCTCATTAAAAGACAGTTAATTCATGAGAATTTTCTGAATGGCATTGATTAGTGAGAATTGGCGGTTGTAATTGTGTTTGTTGGGAGCTTTGATCGGTAGTCTTTTGTTATTTTGTTCTAACACTGCAGGCGGAGGAAGAACAGAACTGAGATTTATCCGGGACAAGACCCGGCATTACCATTAATTAAGGTGCGGAGCTAGGGTTCTCAGTTTTTCCTCTTTTTTTTTTTTTTTATAAATATTTTAAAGTACTTGCTGTTAGTTGTATGCATATCTGTCAGTTGGGTTCTTTCATTAGTCATTTTGTGTGAGGTGTATAAAATCATTTCATAATCTCAATCAAAGATATCTTTCACATTTCTATATAGTTATTCATATTGGTTGCTGGTGCTTTCTTGGGATATTGGATATGCAGTGGTAGATGTTCTGCTGTATGCCATTGGATTTGACAGTTTTGATCATTGAACCATGGGCCCCACTCTACCGTGGGCCATTTTATTCATATCTGTTATCAACAGCACTGTTGTAAAAGCCAAAACGAACTGAAGATGTCACTGCTTTGGTTTCGGGGTCCAACCGCTGGTCCAATCGGTTAAACCAATCAACTACTGAAATACTTAAAAATACAGAAAATGGTGTAAAACATTATAAAATTAACAACAGTGGGAAATATTGATTCTTGGGAGAGGGCATCCACAATGGTAGCTTTTGATGGATGTATTGGATTTTGCACCAATGTGCTAGCATAGCACGTGTGGCCTGCACATGAGCAGCCTTGTAGATGTGCGGGCTTAGTAAAGCTCCTTGAAATAAATGGTATTGTACGGGGACATGGGAAGGGCTTCATGAAAAGTACGGGTGTTCACATTTTTCCTCATTTGCGAGCTAGTAAATAGGGGTAAATGGAAATTAGAATTGGAGGTAAATGAATTGAGAGTAAATGGCTTACTCACTTGTGTTTGGATGGGAGTAAATGAGATGCATTTGAAATCCAAATATTTAATTTGGATTTGGACGGGTAGATGGGAGAAATTGGAATGCATTAAATTTTTTCAGTATATTATTCATAGGAATATTTGTGATATCCCAAATCAACTTAATTATCCCAAATTAATGTACATATGTGATGTTTAATAGAAAGATTGTAATAAACTTATTGAAATATATACTTTAGCAAAAAATTGAGAAAATTTAGAGCCTCGGGTGGGCTACAAATGTAAGGATTACAAACAAGCATCTTGCCAACTTTTTTTAATTGTCCATTTGATGGCTAACCTTTCTATGGTTTGGATCATTCCATTGGTGTGATTCTAATGATGTAGTGGATAATTGAATTATTTAGGAGTTTAATCAGCATGCCATGTGTATGGTGGACGTGTGTAACAACACCTTTGTTTTTTTGTGCAACTCTTCGAGGGAGCTCAAAAAGTCATTTTACTCCGTTTACAAAGAGTCGCACTTTCTATGATGGATATTTAACAAATAGAAACTCACAAGGCTTTGATAATTTGGGTCTCTTACTTTAAATATGAACGGTTACAAGGTCATTGTAATGTTGGTATAATCAAAGGGTTGAAATATTCAATATGAGAATTTCCTCATGCATCGTGACCCAAGGAAAGCCCTCCAAAATAAATGGTTTGGGTCATTGAAGAAAACTCAAATCCAACTACTAAAGTCCCAACGAATCATATAGAATTATGTCGGCGTATATTCGAGCAAACCTCTTGTTATTAAATTGCATGTAGTCTTGCATTTGAAACCTTAACGCCCATGAACACCATTCAAAGAAGAAAGCATTGGGAAACACCATTAATCGCATGATGCTTAACAAGTGTTTTATCAAAATTAAACATGTTTTAGTGGATTTTGAGCAATGAACTTTAGCAAGATTAGTGGATTGTTGTCTTTGCATCTCCCTTCTCAAATTAGATAAATATTCCATTTTCTCGAGTGCCATCTATCTCACATCCAGTTCATTGGTACATCTCCCTGAATGGGTATTTTTAAGTTCAGCTTTCATGGCATCAGTGCCAGTAGCTTAGGTCCTTTGAGATGGGAAGTGTGCTTACAGCGCGATATGGCCATAATTCTCTCATTTTTTCATTCTATTCATTTTTAATAATGAAGAAAGTTTAGAAAGTAATTTTAAACTGGATTTAGCCCTATTATAATGATCAAAGCACACAATTTGAGTCGGATTTTATGAATCAAAGAAGAGTGGATATTTTGAGAAATATTGGAAGAAGGGGTAAATAATCTTCTTCTTCTTCTTTTTTTTTTTTTAATTTTTTTTATAATAAATTCTCCATTTCTCCTTTTTGTATTTAATTTTAGTGGGCCCTAATTTACCAAATCAAGCTTGATTTATGCTCAATTACGGTCTATTTAGTCGACTTTCAACTGATCAAGTTGACACTGTCAATATTTTTATCAAAGAATGGTGTGTTACACCATCAAATTTGTCTAAAACCAACCAATAAAAAAATTGCCAATGAATTTTTTATTTTGGTATTTTTAGCAATACAAAAAAAAATTTAAAAAAATAAAAAAATTCTCGTTACACTGTTGTATAATCTCATACAGGGTTGTATCGGCTGATACAATACATATTATATCGGCCAGCAAGCTGATACCATTATGTAATACTTCAGTCATCATAGGTTCGGAAGATAATATTATTTTACCTTTTTTAATGGGCCAATCAGGGAAATTGGTCATGTGGGAATGAACATTAATGTCTTCGTAAAGATTCCACGAATTTTTATTTTTTATTTTTGGGTGAATTTCTTTTTAGAGCCCTTAATTGTGTAAGAGGCAGCAGAGAACATTTACAAGTGGATTCATACTTTAGGTTGCTAAGCATTTAGTTTTCCTCCCTTGAGGGCAATGGTAATCCTCACATGAAGGGTCCATTGATCATCTGTTTTTTCATTGCCACATGGCTAGGGAGATACATATATTCTTCCTTTCGCCATTGATGGTTGCAGTGGTCTTTTAGGGCCTGTTTGGATAGCACCAAATAAGTTACTTTTTTTAACTTATTTCAAGTAATTAAATTATTTTTTTCAATTTAGTTTTGTAAGTACCATTGTAAAAATAACCTAAGTACTGAAAGTTATTAGTCATAATAAGTTTATTTATTTATTATTATTTTTTTTTTAAGACTTATTGACTTATTACTTTTCTACTTTTACGTCTCTTACTTTCCATATCAAAGGATGCTCTCTCTCAGCATCTATATCAAAGGAAGCCTCATATGATGGACTGTCCTCATCAAAAGTGGAGCCACACAATGGACAATCAATATCAAAGGTGGACCCCTAATGATATTAGAGCATATTAAAAGCAGGCTAGTATGGTGGACGATTCACTCTAAAGGTGGGGCCTACATGATGGATGCTCCACATCAAAGGTGGGCTCCACATGATGAGTAGTGGACATTGAAGTAGGGCCCCACATGAAGAATGCCAACATTGAGATGGGCCCTAAATGATGGACGGTCAATATATATCAAAGGTCAACCCTTAATAATGAATGGCCTACATCTAAGGCGAGCCCCACATAATAGACAATCTACATTGAAGGTGGGGCCCACATGAGCTTTATGTTATTTACCAAACAAATTTGTCTACTTTTTTTTTTCCATACACACTCGCACACCATAGGCATGCCTGTGCAGTTACACCAGAATGCATGCTCGAACCTAGAACCTCGTGTTGAAACTCTTATGAATCTACCACTGAGCCATAGGGCCACAAGCAACAAGGATATCTACTTAGTAAGTAGAAACCCATATAAGCTATTAATGCATCCATTGGTAATATAGTGATGGAATGGCGGGCAAACCCATTCAAGGTGCGCAAGGAGACTATACTTAGTAAGTAGAAACCCATATAAGCTATTAATGCATCCATTGGTAATATAGTGATGGAATGGCGGGCAAACCCATTCAAGGTGCGCAAGGAGACTATGGAAGATGTTGGGATCTGAAGGGGAGTGGAAATAAATAAATATTATTTATTCATTTATTTATTTATTTATTTTAAGGATTTAGTATTATTGTTGGCAGCTTTGCAAGGAAGAATCTTCCACATGATTACAAATTGGGCATTTGAATGACAAGATCTCCAAGGACTCTAACATATACCTTACAAGAAATTAGGATGCTTTATGTACGGTGTTAATGTTGGAATGTATGCCTTTTAATGAAGTATATGATTGGAATGAATTCATTGAGAGACTTTATTAAGGCCTTTGTATCCCAAGGAACGAAGTAGAATAAATTTTATGTAAAATACATTGTGAGGCTTAATATACCCTATTCTTCATGAACTTAGAATATTATTGTGAGGCTTAATATACCCTATTCTTCATGAACTTAGAATATTATCATGACCAACGGATAAGTTGAAATAGTTTAATCCATAGGTCACCATACATGGTGTGACTATTGTGCATATGGTGAGTCTCCACCACAGGACATTGTCCCCACACGTGTAAGTATATACATGTGTATACATTGATTGGATCTAAAAAATTAAGCTAAATTTAACTATTTAATATTTGCTTGCATTTATTATGCTTGTCATCTTATCATGATATTAAAAAAGACGTAAGGTCTTAGTAAGTATACGATTGATTAATGAACCAATATGTAAGTCTCTTAGGTATATTGTTATAGTTAAGTGGTTGATCATGTTCCTAGCGGGATTAGGAATCTTGACATTAGGTCTATGACATTTATGAGTTTAAACTTGTATTAAGAATTGAAATGATTGATCAATATACCTAGTCAAATTAGTTTTGAAAATTATTTTAATCCAATAACTAATTTCAAAATCATCATATGCATTATTTTCTAAAATTAATAGTTTATATATTTTTTTTTGGATGACTAATCATGACTGCTATATATGATGGGCCTACAACAGGGGCCTTAAGGCAACATGTAGGAGGATTTTATCATAGCATGAGACAGGGTAATTACATACATCTATTCCATATACGCGTGGAAACATCTAAACTTAAAGAGGCTTGACTTAATTAAAATTCTTGTGTAGTTTTATTATTATTATTATTATTATTATTATTTTATTTTTTTATTTTAACACACGCACCCGTCACACACCCACGCACTCCGTAGTGGGATTTCACCACCTATGGGTTTCGAACCCAAGACCTCGTGTTAAAACTCCTCAGAGTCTACCACTCGAACAAGGACCGGAACCCTAAAATTCTTGTGTAGTTAATCCAACGTATTGTGGGTGTTAGTTACAATTTAAGTAACTTATAAAGATTGCTTTAGAAAAATGCTAAATAACAAGAAAATATTATTGGTAAAGGTTTACAAATTTATACATAGATAAGACCAACTTAAAAAGTCCAACAAAGTTTCATGCCTCAAGATAACTTCCTTGACATAATAAGAATGCTAATGTGACCCATATGAGACAAGGAGAAAGAGAAAGAACAATCACCAATTGACTTCTATTTCCCATAAAAGATATTTTTATTTTAAGTTTATATTAATTCATGTGTACATAGATGTAAATCTGATTTAATTTATTTTATTTCTGCCATAAACAAACACTTTCAATCAAGTCATGGCATGTCCATATACGGTGGTTTCCAGCTATTGTAAAATTTACCTATTTTCAGATGGTCCATCCTCTAAATGACAAGAGGGACTCTTGCAAGTGAATATGCTTTTTTAAACTATAAGGAACCATCAATATTAAAAAGAAAGATAAAAAAGAAAAAAATAAAAAAAAAAAGAAAAAGAAAAAAGTGAGTGAAGTCAGGAGGGGTCATATCATACTCTCTCTCATAATTATGCACACAATACACAATTTTGCCCATTTGGATAATAGATTTTAACAAAAACCAAGCAATCTTGGAATTAAATATGAACCAATCAACAAATGGTTCTTCATACACAATCACCTGTCCAAAGAATTGTTTCGCATAGAATTCAGAACATGAACCGTTGGGATCAATAGAGGCTGAAGACCAACCATCTTACCATAGACCAAAGCAAGTTTTGGGATTAAAGCTGGCGTTAAAGAGTAACACCAGCTATAAGGATAGGACGGTTCCAGAATCGGGCTGATCAAGTGGGCCACACATGATTTGGAGGTGGTTGTGTTGTTTTTCATTGTTTTCTGTGGTGTGGCCCACCTGATGATGGGATCTGATTTTTTTTTTTTTAATTTTTAATTTTTTGTTAGCGTGTTAGTACACCCCACTGTCAGTTCTCACTTCACTGTTAGTCACCCCACTAGGGATCGATACCACGACCTCAGTGTTGAAACCAGGTGAGACGTGTTGCGCACATTTCCCATCTATAACGAAAGCTATAAAAAAGATAGATTAGGGAAGTAAAAACATGATGCGGAAAAACCACTCGCGCTCCAAAAAAAAGGTGGTGGTTTAGCCTCGAGGACGGTACAGTTATTGATCTGGACCGTCTATCCAGTTGAAACTAGTCTTCATGGGTCATTTTTTTAAAATTAGACATCTGATGATCCTAACCATCCATTCAATATTTGTAAAAATGGACAATGCCGGTACATATTCCAGGAAGAGTTTCATTCATTGTTTGTGGATGGACCAGACCGTCAACCGACCAGTCCTTGATAGTGGACAACGGTCATGAGCGAACGTCTCCCATGCCAAGTGGATGGTAGAGAGAGGTATCTATGATATTACAGTAAAGCCGTCTCCATCATATCATTTAACTAATGTCTGGATGGTGAGTGTCATCTGATTGACGAGATTTCTGCAAGGCGACTGGGAAGTGGAACGGACCGAATGAACGGTCGAGATGGACTATCTGGTCGCAGTGCCCACAGCACAAACTCTTCGAAGTTCACTACTTTTCAAATCCTTCCACCCGCCTTTGAGATCTCCGCTCTCTCCCACCAAACCCCAACGGAAAATCCAACGCCTCTCTCACTCTCTCTCTCTATTTATCTCTCTTTCTTCTTCTTCTCTGTGATGATGGAAGCTACGGCAATGGCGAAATCCATCGTCTCCCATCCTCTCCCTTCTCACAGACACCATCCCTGCCTTTCCTCTTCCTTCTCTTCTCATTTCCCTTCATCGAGATTCTCACAATCTCCGTTCTCTCTTCCTAACCCTATCTCTCTCCGCCTATCTGTCGGATCCAAGAAAAGGCGTAGCTTCCTCGCGAGCTCCTCCTCAGATAGCGCCGGCGAAGAACTTCCGACTGAAAAAAGTAGGTCTTGTTCTTCTATCTCCTTATTTCCTTTCTATGTTTCTGCCGACATATGGTATGATCTGTACTCAAATCTGCTGGATTCGCAGAATATCCAGCGTTTCCAACCGTGCTTGACATCAACCAGATTAGCGACATCTTGCCTCATCGGTGACCTCTCATGCTTTTGCAATTTTGTCCAATTTTATGAGAAATGCCCATGAGAATCTGACTGTTTATTATTTTATTTTTATTTTTGGTTTCCGTTTAGGTTTCCGTTTCTGCTTGTGGATAGGATTGTTGAATACAATCCAGGTGTTTCAGCAGTTGGTATCAAGAATGTGACAATTAACGATAACTTCTTCCCAGGGCACTTCCCCGAGCGGCCAATCATGCCTGGAGTTCTCATGGTTGAGGTATCTCTCGTAGTAATTCTCATTTCTTTCGTTGCTTCTGTTTTATTTCTTTGTAAGATTAGAAGTTATTCTCATGGATGTTGTTGGCACAGAGTACAGTGCTCAAAGCATAACAAGAAAATGAGAACTGCCTGAAAAAACAAATAGCATTGATTTTGCCATTTGTTCATGTGAATTCTGATTACGCCAATGTGTTTTATTTAATGGATTCTGTTAAGGAAGCTTTCCATTCTAATTTGGCCGAGTTTTCAATGCAAGCAGGACTCTCTCTTTAAAAAAAATAAAAATAAAAAATAAAATTCTGAGGGAGAATACTGATCACTATATTGAAATTAAAGAGGGGGAAGCAAGTTCCCAAAATACAAAGAATGTCTTGAGGATCTCGATTTAGCTATCAGCACCACGGGATAATTAGAATTGAAATTCCATAGGGAAAACAAAGTGTTTAATCCATCAGACATGGCTCTAATATCCTTGACAATGTTAACAAGAATGTCTACCCAGCCTACAACTGCTGGGACTGAGCCCAAACCTCAACATCAATTTGGAGAAGGTAAAGTGAAAATGATGATGTTGTTATCTCCAAAAAATTGATATGTTCATTTTTGTTTTTTTGTATCATGTTCATTTATAAAGTAAATAGATTACACAATCTGGTTTTTTGGTTTGGAAATTTTGGGGACTAAATATCCAATCATTTTGCAAGGGTTCCAGAAATGAATGTGTTATTTCCAAATATCAAAGCTCTGTGATTACAATCCTGAATGCATGTAAAGTCGGTGCATGCATTTTCTCTTGTGTCTGTGCCATCTTCCCCTTGTTGGAAGAGATTTTGTTCATGTTGTTTGTCAATACAGGAGGACTTTGAAACATGGCTTCGTGGCTCCCCTCTTTTCCCTTCTCTTTCCTTCTTTCAAGCCTCCAACCTGTTCACTTTGCAAAGAGTGCACAATTAGCATATGAGTTTGTTGTTTATGGTGAGTGATATTAAAGCAAAAGATGTATTCTTAGCATAGGGGTCTGTGTAATCTTCCCCTTGTTGGAAGAGAATTTGTTCCTGTTGTTTGTCATTGCAGGAGGACTTTGGAACATGGCTTTGTGACTCGCCTCTTTTCCCTTCTCTTTCCTTCTTTCAAGCCTCCAATTTGTTCACTTTGCAAAGAGTGCACAATTAGCATAGGAGTTTGTTGTTTATAGTGAGTGATATTAAAGCAAAAGCTGTGTTCTTAACAATGGCTTTTGAGATTTTTTGCAAAGCTGGAAGGTTCTGCTGCCTAGTTTTGGGTAAATATGGGATGGAGTTCATTGTTGCTAATACTAGTTGTTATACTATCAGTATTAACTTTGTTTTGTGAGACCTTTTCTCTTGGTAATTGGTTCTACGCTGGCTCATTTACTGCTTTGGTTCCTTTTCAGTCTTTATTTAATGCTTCTTTGTCTTAAAGGTAGGAGCATGGTGGATCTTTGTCGCAGCTAGTGAGAGTGGATGCAGGTGGAGGGGGGAAGCCACTGTTTTTAGAAAATCAAGAAGTGAGAATGCATAGGAAGCCTTATGTAAATAAGATACAAAACTTTTAAGTGTCTACTTCTCTTAAGAAAACTTTAAACTTTATTCATATCTGTTAAAATGTAGATCAAATTATATAGATATAGTTTTTATATAACTTCAAAAATCTAGAATAAAAATGACAAAAGCCACAATAGAAAAGAATCAACCCGGTTAAAGGTAGTCTTGGTGGAACCATGGTAGTGGTGGTTGGTGTAAGAAACTGCACCGAGATTTCGGAGGGAAAGAGGCATATTTAGAAGGGGATTCCTGTTGTTAAGCAGCAGATAACAAGGAGTTGAACAAGTTCATGTGATATTCCTACTGTAAGGTGTTGGGGAAATTGATTTGACAGTGCTCATGGTTAGGTTAGTAATCTTCATGGCAAGTGGCAACACTCATTGCAAAGTGTTGGCAGTTGGCATGAAAAAGTATTTAGTTTATTGATGCTGACATATTCTACCCAGGGGGGTGATCTTCCTTTTAAATTTCACTGTACTAAGGGTGGTGATCTTGCTTTTAAATCTCACTGTTCCTAAATGTTTGGAAGTCATAAAATGGCTTTTCCTTTTCTTTTAACTGTCTTCCCACTCCCACTCCTGTTTATCATTGCTTATGGTATGTAAACTTTGTTTTGGAAGGCAGATAGATATCTATGTGACATGGTTAATGTCAATTAGGATAAGCCCATTAATCAATTGAAGCAACCTTTCTTTTGATGATCTTTGATGGAATAGGTTTTTTGCTTGTTGAAAATGTAATTTTGGTATAGTATGCTGAAGAGACTCATGTTCACTCTTGTGGAATAGGGACTTGGTACTTCTATCTCCATTCCTCGTCACCATGTATTGCAGAATAATTCCCTTTTTTTTTTTTTTTCTTTCGGAGGTGTACCGCGCACCAGCTTGAGGTACGTGTCATGCTAAGACGAGCGCTGACAGTCCTCAAGCTCCGAGTTGTACGAACGGTTCAAAGGAGATCAAAGTTACGTGGGCTCCACGGTGATGTATTTATTATATCTACACCGTTCATCTATTTTTAAATATCATTTTAGAGCATTAGCCAAAAATGAATCTTATCCAAAGATCGTGGACCACACCAAAAATAGCAGCGAGATGATGATTTTCACCGTTAAAAATTCGTAGGCCCACCATAATGTTTATCCATCCAATCTGCTCAAAAGGTCAAAAAGACTGAATGAAGAGGAAAAACAAATTTCATATTGATCCTCCCAAAAAGGGTTTCAATGGTAGGCGTTCAATCCCCCAGTGTGGTCCACTTGATAATTAGATCGTATTATTTTTCGTGTCAAGCCTTGAGACGAGCTCATCAAATGAATGGACGGTTTAGATATAACACATACCTCATGAAAGGACTATAGAACTTTCTGAAGTTACGCAGCACGGCGCACAATTTAATAAAATGTACACGTGCCACATCATTATGTATTTTATCCATGTCCATTTTGCCACATCATTTTAGGTTATGATTCAAAAAATTAGTCACATCCAAACTCGGGTGGACCACAACATAGGAAACAATGGTTATAGAATGCTCACCATTAAAAATTTCTTAGGGTCCATTTGTAATGTTTATTTTCCATCTAACGTTAATAGGGTCACACTAATGTGGATGAAGGCAAATAGTACTGATCTAAAACTTTTGTAGCCGTTAAAATTCTAATATCGTTTAATTATTATTGTTTCTTATGGTGCGGTCCAACCGATGAGCCTCATTTTTGGGCTCATGCCCTAAAATTTTTGGCAAAATGGATGGACGGTGTGGATATAACACATTCATCACGAGTGGGGTCCACAAGACCGTCTAACAACTAATTCGAGCCCTTAAAAATTGTACACGATACATGTATTAACTTAAAATTTACCAATTAAATTATGGATTGTAATTGCTAACTCAAAATGCCAAAATCAAATTGTTTGAATAGTTTTAATTGTTAATTTGTGGACGCTTATTTTTAAAATAGGGGCCTTTTGATTTTTTTTTCATGATTCACTATCCAATAAATGTCCACCAATTCACAAGTGGGATAATGCCAATAAATTGCTTTCATGGATTGGTCCTCCAAGTCACCCCAAATTGGCAACGCGATCTACCTGAATTTAATTTCATAAAAGCACTCCTGTTTATCATTGCTTATGGTATGTAAACTTTGTTTTGGAAGGCAGATAGATATCTATGTGACATGGTTAATGTCAATTAGGATAAGCCCATTAATCAATTGAAGCAACCTTTCTTTTGATGATCTTTGATGGAATAGGTTTTTTGCTTGTTGAAAATGTAATTTTGGTATAGTATGCTGAAGAGACTCATGTTCACTCTTGTGGAATAGGGACTTGGTACTTCTATCTCCATTCCTCGTCACCATGTATTGCAGAATAATTTGTGATGGTTTATTAGGAGATCTTTTAAGGGTTGGTCATGAGTTTTGAGGTGATAAGTGAAGGCTGATGGCAAGCACACCTTGGTTGAGATGGTTTTAATGAAATATTGTACCTTGGTTCCCCGTTTTGTAAGGGATAAGTTAGGATTCTATGCTTACGATCATATAACAAAACAATACATCTCTATCTAAAGCAAATTGACTTCCTAAAAGGGATGCTTTGTCTCCTTAATGGGGTGAATTAGTCGTATTGGAGATGTCCTCGCCAGCTTGCACTCATGCTTGATAGGATCGTTAGAATTATGACATAGTTGAAGAAAAGTGGAATGAATTAAAAACTAGGTTGGAGCATAAATTGAAAAAGAGTTCATTTGGGTTTGCTACCCTAAAGAGGAACAATGATTAGAGTCAGAAACCTGAGATCTCCTAGTTATGCACAATTAGGAAATGGTAATGTGTTAATGTACTGATTTGTGTACCTTGTTTGTCAATCACGTGAGTCATTGTGTTAGGGAGTCGGTTGAACCCTTGGAAGTTGAAGACTGAAGACACAAGTGGACATGAGTATCAAGGAAGTGAAAAACAGGTAAATAAGGTGCCTTGGTAACCCTAGCCTTGACCCAAAACAACCCTTGAACCTCTAGATGATCTTTGCCTTAATAGGAAAACTTTATGTGATCATCCCTTAGCCTTAGGAGCCTTATTAACACATGATAAGATAGGCTATAGAGGTCTTGGGTCGCTGGAAATCAAATTGTCCAAAACCAGCAATCTTAGTGGTGTGCTTGACCGAAGCTCGATTGATCGAGTCGATCAACCAAACATGGCAAAAAATGTCTTGCAAGCAATTGACCCAATATGATTTAGTTCGGGTGCTCGAGACATGAGCTCGATCGATCGAGGAATCTTCGATTCTTCTTGAGCAATTAAGTTCGATCGGTCGAACATGGCTAAAACAGTCCAACGAGTTCACTGTATCATTTTCGACCTAGCTTGATCGATCGAGGGTCAGGCTTGATCGCTCAAGCCTAACCGTTACAGATCCGTTGGAGCCTTTTTGTTATAAATATTGCATTCGATCTTTGGACAAATAATAGATTTTGGCATTTTAGAGACCCTAACGCATTTTAAGTTCTAACAAACCTCCTAGGCTTTATCCCATTGAGATTCATGCTTTCTTTTTAGTAATTATTCACTTTAATGAGCATTCCATGCTCCTCTATAAGAAGATCATAACCTTAAGTCATCTTTAGAGTTTAGACACCGATTCTATTGATAAATCCTAGTGTTTATCAACCTTTAGAGTGTCCATCAAGGAGAATCCCGTAGGAATTTAATTTTCTTTTAGTTGTAGAAGATTCTACTCAATTCACATCACCTTGGTCACCTCAATGGAGCATTGCATACACAGTGTTTGATCTTGAGCTAAAGCATTGGTAAAGCATCAGCATCAACGATCAAGAGAGCAAAATGAGAGCTGATTAAAGCACGGGATAACATTGATCAAGTAACCTGAGAAGACGCTACAAAAAGAGCCCAATCCGACAAGTAAGTTGTTAAATTGTAAGAGTCCACACACTCCTTATGTAGGATTGAGTGTAGAATTTGTAACCCAAAATCGCGTAAGTTCTTGTGTAGGACCGTATCGCCACCGACATGGATGAGTACGTGTTTAAGTCCTTGTGTAGGCTACCAACACAGGTGTTTACGTGGGTAAGTACTTGAGTAGGCCACCGACCCGAGTGTGTACGTGGTAAGTCTTTGCGTAGGTCACCGACATGGGTGAATATGTGGGTAAGTCCTTGTATAGGCTTTTGATGGGAGTGTACGCTTGTAAAGGTTAGAGGTGAACTTAATTTAAAACCTTCGATAGTGAAATTCAGTATGCTCATGGGTTGAGCGCGTTTGTCGGTAGTGGAGTAAAGAAACCGAACCACTATACATACTTGTGTTTATGACTGTCATTTGAGCACTTGTTTAATTATGCTTATGTGATTGATTGGTGAATTATATGTATGCATGATTAGATGAATTCTATGAGTTGATAGTTAGCACATCCCACACACACGTGTGCACTATCTTGTTTAGACTAGTTGCTTATCATGTTGCATCTTTTGTAGTCTATGTGACTGGACCCTCTATTGGCTTAAAAGCCTTAGAGTTAATTGCCTTACACTTTTTATTTATTTATTTTTATTTAAATTGACATGTTAGTTTAAGTAAACAATTGTGTGTTAAGTAGCTAAAATTTTATTTAGTCCTAATCACCCCTCCTCTAGGACATAACCACCATTCTATAGCTTCGTCAAGCTTCTGTGCGTAGCCCGTGGCTCACTACCACATACGATTTCATAATGGAGATTCATAGGGAAGTACCAATCCATGGGCTACGACTTTTAAGGGTTAGATATATGCTGCTCTTGCTCTTTACATATTGTATGATATGGTTACACTCAATCAATCATTCAGGTTACTTTGATCAGACCAACCACTCTCATGCACGCACACACATGTATAATCTCATTTGCACATTGGCCCATTTAGTGGCTTGTAATTTCATGTTTCTTATGGTTCCTTTTTTTTCCTGGTTTACCTTCCTTTAATTGATAGGTGGGAGACCACCGGTGTTGTGGGAGGAGAGAAAGAACATGCATTTTTGGAAAGGGAGTCACGGAATTGCTTCCTGGTTTACTTATGGGGAAATCAAGATAAGAGGCCCTTTTGAGAAAGCTATGTTCTTTAGAGGATGCTTCCGACAACTCTTCTTTGGTAAATATTGAAGGAGAGAAATAATAGTACGTTCAGTGGTTTTGAAGCCTCGTGGAGAAGCTCAGTGTCTCTTTGGCTGAAATTAAAGGAGTTTTGATGCTGGATTTTGTCCTCAGTTGGCTTTCGTGTCAAATAGTTTTGAAGCCTCATGGAGAAGCTTAGTCTCTTTGGCTGAAATTAAAGGAGTTTTGGTACTGGATTTTGTTCTCAGTTGGCTTTCCTATCAAATAGTGAGCCACACGGCCTAATTGTGTTGTGGAAGTCCCCCCAAGCCCCAAGGTAACACCATCTTCGTTTTCTCTGTTCTTGCCGGTATAGGAGATGCATTGGAGGTTTTTTCCCTTAGAGAGGATTTAGACTTTAAGAAAGAGCAATTGGGTCCAGTTACTGAGGAAGATTCCTTAGAAATCATAAATTGGGAGGTCAGAGGAAATTCCAAACTGTGGAGGTTCTCATTTGTGTTCAACAAGATTCGTTCTATTACCTCAAGGTTGAACATTTTGTAGCCCATATAATAAGAGTGGCAAAGGAGCTGGCCAACAGGCTTGCTAAAGGTGGGATATCCATACTGTTCTTACCATTGGGGTTCATATAATGCTTGCAATTGGTTACTAGCTTTTCCTGTAATGCTATCGTGAACGTACATATAAATTTGATAATTTTCATAAAATACGTAATAAGGGGTGGTGGATTTTCTTTATATTCTTGTTTTATGATTTCTTGACAGTTCTACAACTGGTAGTATGTCAACATATATCTACTACTGTTATTGAGTCATTTGCAAGTTTTTTATTGTTTGCATTAAAACTTCAACACCACCTATAGAAATAGAAGTATTACCAATTTTACCATGAAAATAAGTATTGAAAAATATTGTCAACAAGATAGGGATTGTTGACAATTTGATTTTGATCTGAAAAATTCTTCATGAGATCTCTTCTTTGGATGGTTATGTTGACTGGCATTACTTACCAATCCTTCGAGAGATGATTGTGCAATGGCCTGTTCATATTGCACTCTTAAGTTTAATTAAGAATTTTGGAGATGTGCTCAGCTCTTCCGGTTGATTATTTCAACTTCAGTGAATTGACGACATGAGTTTCCTACACTTTTAGTGGTTCTGTTAAGAGCCACCATTTGAAAATTCATTGTTAGAAATTCAATCGAGAGGCTGTATGATTCTTCTATTTCACAAAAAATGGACTACAGTTTGAATATAAGCTGCTATTCGATGAAAGACAGTTTCCAGCTTCTGCTTCTGCACAAAACGGGGGAGAATTGAGAGAGTGAATAGATTAGAGTAGGAGCGAGAGACGCAGAAAATCTTGGACAAAGGGTTGTATTTCTGTATGGTGAGCTTGGTAGTTGTGTGACAGAGTGCAAGAACGCTCGGTGCTAAATTGTCATGTGCTGGTGATACAGAATTACAAAGAAAATCAACAAAACATGAAGAAGCATACAAATGCAATAGAGCTTACATTCTATATTCACAAACTTGCAAACACTCTGCCTGGAGATAGGTTTTGTACAGACAGTGGGGCCTACCATTTCCACTATCCGAGCCAAGTCCTGTCTGCCGCAAGGATGTAGCTGAGTTGCTTTGGCTCATAATACAGAAGTATTATGAGCTTACATTCTATATTCACAAACTTGCAAACATTCTTCCTGGAGATAGGTTTTGTACAGACAGTGGGGCCTAACATTTCCACTATCCAAGCCAAGTCCTGTTAGCTGTAAGGATATAGCCGAGTTGCTTTGGCTCATAATACAGAAGTATAAGGGAAACACATAAAACTAGGGAACTCACAGGCTGACTGAGACTCACCAAATGGCTAACTGACAATACAAAGGACGCAAAGAAGCTTAGAGAAGGTGAAGATCCTTGAGCAAGGGTGCCCAAAGTGAGACCTCTCGGATGGTCCTATGGTCCTATTACCCCTATCTATCGGCTTGTTAACTTAGTAAAAGCCAAGGTTGTAGCAATCGGAGTTTGGTTGATGGTAGCGAGTGCATCCCTTCATATAGGCGAGGGCTTCTGATGCATCCTCGTGTGGTTTTGTAATTCAAACAGTTGTCTGCCACATGTCGCTTGTTCTTTCGGCCCCCTTAATGAGACAATGACCTGATGTTAAAGCTTTGCTGTTTAAGCATTTAATGTTCTGTCATGTGTGATAGGTGTATGAGGTCTGGGGCTTGTTGGCTTTGGGTGATGTGCTTCTTCATCCTTGAATCCCAGGCTATCTTGAGTGCAACTGTGAGTCTCCTCAGGCGATAACCTCTTAAAGGGGTGGTTTGGAATCCGAGACCCTCAGGTGAAGACAGTCCACCTCACCTGGACTTGGGGGGCATTCTATTAGTCTCTCGTTTAAGCACCCAATCCTTAATCAGGAAGTGCCTTTCTGGATCCACATCCATTTCTGAAACTGAATCTTAGCCATGTTAAACTTGTGACATCCTAATAAGTAAAACTTTAAAACATTGCTAGGAGGATTACTTTTGTTAATCTGATGATGTCTGTTTGGACCCAAGTAGAAACTCTGCTGACTCAAAACTAGTCCTTGTGATTCATTGACCTAACTAACATTCTCATAATCTTTACATCTAGGACCAAAATCCTACAAGTTGCACCTGCCAGCTCTCTCGTTCGCGACTGTGAGTTGGCATTGTTCGCCTTAGGTTGTGTTATTCTTGACTAAGAGGCATTGATGTTTCTGCAGTCTTGATGGTAAGCATCCCTAAAGGCAAGTTGGGTAGTATGTTTTATGTGAAAGTGCTCTGGTTTGTCAATTAGCGTGAGTGTTGAGTCAGCTAGACAAAGGAGCCCCATAGGAAGATTGATCAAGCGTCTGCCTCAACTGAATGTGTGCCCGAACTCGTCACAGGTAAAGTTTAGCCTCACATCCCATGTCCCAAAACACTAGGTAATTAAAACCCTTAAAATTGAATAGAACATCCTAGGGTTTTTGGTTAGAAAACTTTTTTCAAACTCAGGAAAATCTCTAAGTTTTCTACCTTTGTTGATTTATCGATACATGGATCGATGAAATCGAACCCTGTTACCGATGTCCTCAAAGCTCACTCGGTATTATTGAAATAAGGACATAAGATGTCCAGTAACCACAAAGATCTCTGGACTGAATTATCGATGAATTGATAAACGGTTCGATATCATCGAAATTTGAATCTCGAGTCCATCGAGACGACTTGATAAAATCGACATCAAGTCAGTTGTGTCCAAAATGCTACTAAGGCAAATCATGTGATTCTCGATATATCGAAGAGCTCCTCGATATCCTCGGAATTCAAATCTTAATAATATTGGTAGACCTTCGATGATATTGGATTGAGACACAAATTTATTCAACAAGTTTTCAAGTTATTTTTCTTAGATCGAGTATCACTCGATAAAATCGATATTCAAATATCAATCATATCGATGTATGGTTGATGTCATCAAAATAGGATATAAACTGTCCAGCAAGCTGATAAGAAAATTCCTTGGAATTATCGATGAATCGACATTGTCCTCGATATCATCGATATTCAAATTCCGATGATATCGAGTGATACTCGATCATAGCTTACTTGAAATATTTCAAAGGCAAGTGCTCTCACAGTTTCAAATGTTGAGGAATCGAACCTCGTGTCGATAAAATCGGAGTTCGAAATCCGATGATATTGACGCACGTTCGATTTTCTCGACCAGTTGGCAAAAGGTTTCAAAAGCGTTGGACAGCTGAGTTTGTGTCATCGAGCGGCCAGGCGATGCTATCGAGAGTATATGCTCGATGATATCGAATTCTGTAAAAAAATGTGACCGTTTTATATCTGTTGGAACCTTTTGCCTATTTAATGAGAGGTTGCCCTTGGTTGTTTGTAGAGAAAATAGAGAGTGCTTTTGTGTGTTTAACCCTAGATCATATACCCTAAGCCTTTTCTCTCATGGAAGTTTATCCTCCAATCCACCCTTATCATTAACATTCAATAGAGTGGATTGAGGAATGAACTTCCGCATTCAAGGATTTTGCAGCTACCACCTTAATGACATATCATTAAGCTGGGATGCCTTGAATGCATAGATGATTGGAATCGCTCCATCTCCTTTATAGGAAAACATCTAATAGAGTAGGATTCCGTCATAACCTTGACCTAACCTGTCGCCATATATTGGTACATCATCTGAGTTGCGGTTCAAGGGAGCTGAAAATTCTTCATCATCAAAGGAGGAGATCTTCGACAACGTGATGAATGTGGCTCATCTACTTATTTGTAAGTCATTAGAGTCCAGAGGACCCTTGTGATCTTTTGTAGGATTGTGTCTAAGGTGTTACTCTCTGTTTTCAAGCCCTCATAGGAGGCCTCTGATGGGAGCGTATGTGGTGGGTGCTTCGTGTTGACCCTTGCTCTGTAGAGAACATAAACTCTTAGGTCCTTGTGTAGGTCTTTGACCTGTGTGGTCTAAAACTTGGGTGCTTTGTGTTGACCCTTGCTCATGGGAGCATAAACTGGTGAGGTTCCTTCTGTGGATCCTTGGCCTGTGTGGCCTAAAAGTTGGGTGCTGTGTGTAAACCCTTGCTCATGGGAGCATAAACTGTGTCGTGTAGACACGTTAGAGTTAGCCCAGTGTAGGTTGTACTGGTTTGAGATGAACCTGATTTAAAACCTCCGGTTTGAGGTGAACCTGTTGTGAAACCTCCATTCGTGAGATCCGGTATATTCAAGGGTTGAGTACGTCCGCCGGAAGTGGAGTAGACAAGTAGTCAAATCACTATAAAAATAACTGTGTTAGAGATTGATATCTTCTTTAATTGCTTGTGTGATTTCTCTAAATGCTTT
Organism: Magnolia sinica; assembly: GCF_029962835.1. Lineage (NCBI taxonomy): Eukaryota > Viridiplantae > Streptophyta > Magnoliopsida > Magnoliales > Magnoliaceae > Magnolia > Magnolia sinica. The sequence goes on along the minus strand of NC_080576.1, from coordinate 4,588,777 downwards.
CATATTTGATTATCTGAGATCACACCTCACACACAGTCACATCCATCATATACTATGATTTGTATCTTATTTAGCTTTCGAATAGTTTTATGACTGGATCCTCTATTTGGCTTGGAAGCCATTAAAGTTACTTTGAAGAAATCCTGATACATGCATATTTTCTCAGGATAAGTTTGATAGAATTTTAAATTATCATAAAATACTAAAAAGTCCTATTCACCCCCCTCTAGGACATATTGGCATATTCCCACTTCAACTAAAGCGGTCATTACCACAATTTCATTATGTGTGCTCTCATGATGAGAGTTGCCATGTTCTCTGGAATACATTTTTTTTTTTTTAAAGTCCTTGGGAGATTTTGCTTGGCAGTTTTACATGTAAATAGGTACATTCCACAGGCATTTAACAATTTTCAAAATTCTGAAAAACCGGACTTGTTTAGTTAGAGGACAATGGGGGTTTACGATTGCAAATTTCAGCTTCTTTGCTCTCCACCGAAATTATGAATGAATTCTCTGCTTCTCCATGTAATGCACTGATTTATCTTCTTCTACACCTTTCTTTCATCTACAAAACGATTGGAATTAGTTTTCGTGCTCTTGATAAATGAATGTGGTGATCCAGGCCATGGCCCAGGTTGGGGGCATAGTGATGTTGCAACCGGAAGTGGGGGGCTCTCGCGAGAACTTCTTCTTTGCAGGGATCGACAAAGTGAGGTTTCGGAAACCTGTGATCGCGGGAGACACCTTAGTTATGAGGATGACACTGGTGAAGTTGCAGAAACGCTTTGGGATAGCAAAGATGGAAGGGAAGGCATACGTTGGGGGCGAGGTGGTATGCGAGGGTGAGTTCTTGATGGCTACTGGCAGCAGCGAATGATGTGCATGGCTGTCGCATTATCATTAGGTATCAACATTGCCTGCATTTCGTTTATGTTTCATTTAATCCAATTCTGTGTAATTATCGATGTTAGGAGCACGAGTGTCACTGACGGATTTCATGCAAGAGCTTGCATTTTAGTTGCTGAAAATAAATGAGTTGTTTCCTCCCTTTTGGTTGATCCTGTGTCCACTGAAAAGGATTAGGAATTTAGGACTGACAGGGGGCTCTGCGTCAGGTCCTGGTTGCTACGGATCAGGCTCAGGCCTGCGCCTGTTTTGAGGCCAACTAATAAATGGTTGGGCCTGGGCCCAGGTTTGTCAAAAATTTCTCTACTAGTTGGCGCCTCCAAACAGACCCACTTAAGTGGGTGGGTTTGGGTGCAAGTTTGAATCATAGTTCTAAAACTTGGTGACTTGACTCGGCCAGAAATCGAGCTGAGTCACTGCGAAACTTGGGACCAGGTTCAACTCTGTTCAGACTTGGCATGATTTGTCGAGTCGGTTCGACTTAAGTCAACTCGGCATAGTAAAATAATTAAAAATAAATAAATAAATCAGCTGAAGGGTGATGCACCCACAATCACAAGATTTCAAGGCAACACACTTACCAGCAAACCAAGCACTACTTTGTTGACTTGCCTATTTTTATAGCCATAGCATTTAAACAACATTATTCAATACCTGGTTTAATTATCAAGACTTCTAGTCGACCGAACCTGATCCAACAGGCTGTCAAATCGAGTTTTAGAACTATGGTTTGAAGGCCTGATTATTCAATGGCCTTGGCCATTGCCATATTAAAAAAAAGCGGGCCATTCAGTCGTCCATTGATCTATTTGTGGGATAATTCTGTTCGGCCCATTAGGTGGGCCACACTGTTGGAATCAATTGACAGCTAAGGGTCTGATTCAACATATGGGTGTGGCTTACCTAGTGATTGGATCAGCCTGATTCTTGAAAAGGTTCTTCTCCTGGAGGGATTTGGTAAGGATTAAAAATAATCTTGATGACCCGTAATTACATAAAGTATGATCTCTAATATATAATCACTGTTTACTAAAATGAGATAAATCATTTTTAAGTGTTTGCCAAACAGTGCCTTATGGTTTTTTCTTATTTTTAATTTTCACTTTCAATTTCTCTAGTTTTCAAATGGGTCCTACTCAATAAACATCCAAGATCTCGTGTCTAGTCATCATGTCTGCCATGCTCTACTCATAAATTTGTCAGTTGTTCTAATAAAGCTTTTATCACATATAAATTCTAAATATGAATTATGAATTTTATAGGGTATGTTTGGTTGCACCAAATATCATGATGTTTTGGACCAAATTGAGTTTTTTATTTTATTTTATTTTATTTAAATCATGATATTTGGTGATTCATTATTTTGGAACACACCAAATTGGTTTCAATCGGAAAACATGACTCAGCCGAGTCACCGTCCGACTTCTTTTGGTGATAGTCTGCAGCCGAAGAATCACACTATAGGATGATTGATCGTTATTGTCCAACCGTTTGCCAGTTAAATGGACGGTTGAAACTTGAGTAAGCAATGGTGCATGTTTCTGCCCAAAGAAAGCTATTTACACAGGAAATTACGATACGCAATGGTTCATCAGAGTGGGCCTAGAGGATGAACAGAATGGTTGGGATCGTCCACAGTTCTCTCCTGGGCCATGTAGACTGAAAATGTCCTGTTGCATCCTTAGGTACAAATGCAGCCAATGATTATGTCATCCATACCGTCGATTTTATTGTCATTACCGTGTAGGGATGATTTGTCAAAAGACTCCCCGTGTAGAGGCTCCTAACCTTTTGATCAGTGGCCAACAAATAGATGGTTAAGGTAAAATATAAAAATTACCAAGGAGAATTTGCCATCTGTAGTGGGTCCCATATTATCAGAGGTTGGAATCAATGAACCATTGGTTCTACTTGTCTGCAGTGGGCCGATTTATGAAGTATGATATGATGCCTTTGTCTGACCCAAGTGAGGCTACTTCAATTACAAGTAATCTAAGCAAGAGATGAGAAAAAGGGCCTGTAAGCTGTCATTTTTTATTTTTCAACGTGATACATCCCCCGTGGAAGAAAAAGGTTTGTGGGCCGAATTCCAGGAGGATTATCCGGCGTGGATTGGGCACTACTCCCACCAGGACCTAGCTAGAGACAGACAAACCTATGAGGGGATTTATGGAGCCTAATGTGATGTATACATTATATTCACACTGTACATTCATTTTTACATATCATTCAACAGGAGCCCAAAAAGGAAATAGATTGAAGGCTCAAGTGGACCACACTATAGGAAGAAGTGGTGTAATGCACCGAATTTCAGGAAGAAGTGGTGTAATGCATGAACTTGATCTTCAATATTTCGGGTGTTCACTTTTACTTTGCAGAATTATGAATTCTTTGTACAATTAATTTGATATCCAAGCAATTATTTAACTAAACTTAACAGTGTAAAATCTATGAAATAAATGTATCCAACGTAAAGTAACAAGTCTAAAATCTACATCATACGTCTATCTAAAGTGTGGAGTCCACACTTAGGGCTTAATATACAATTCCAAAAGAAAGATAAAATGTGTCAAGTTTATAGCATGCCTAATAAAAAGAATATCCATTGAATCCGGCTGCAAGGCGAGCCAAGTAGAGCTGTCCATCGGAGAGCTGGAAGTATGAAAATTCTTCCTCTAAATTCATGTATGCGTCCTCCAAGGTGTCGGCCTCGATGATACCTACATTTACTTCAATATCTAGTTGGTGTTTGGAAACATCGTTATAGAATGAGAGTGAGTGATCAATTCAATTGTACCATTTATTATAAGTTGCATATGTTATCAACTCAATCAGCCTAGGTAATGATAATACAGATAAACAATTATTTCCGATTTAGTTTTTTTTTTTTTTTTTTAAGTGCATGAATGTTATGATAAAACGATGCATGATCCTCACAATCCAACACTCCCTCAATAAGTGACTTTATCATTTATTTCGTAGAATGTCAATACTCTCTCATCATGCTACTTCAAACGCCTTTCGCAAAACACCTAACCTAAAGTAATGTGGCTCGTCCTCAACATTATCAACAAGTGTGATTGCTATGCATGATTAACCCGATAGTTATTAAGTCTTATTCAAGCAGTATATTGGGGAAGCTAGGGTACCACTATTATGTCACAAGTCTTAACCGGATCATGAGACTTATAGCGGTCGTAGTGGCTCCTCACCCATGTACCTTGATCCATTTTTGGGTTCATCACCCTATTCTAATACACACAGCATGTGTGTTGCCTCCGTCATTGCTTAGCGGTCACTACGAGGAGGTTCGTCACCTCAGCATAAGCTGACAGCTAGAATACGGTGTCTCTACTACCATGGTCGGCTAATGAGTTATAGTACAATCGTAGAGCACTAACTGTTATGAATTAACTCATTCAAGGAGAATGCTGGTATCTTAGATTCATTCAAGTATTATCTAGTATTATAAATAGACAATGATCAGCCATGCATAGACTGATTTGATTGGCATGGAAGAATCCCTGCGTGACTGGCATTGGATGCAAAACATCCTGTATAGTATAGTTACTGTCAGTTGTCCATGTTTAGCCTCGGTCAATCAAATAAGCCTAGAGTGGTTGACCCAACTTGGGCTACTTCCTAACTTATACATTTTGTAAGTTGACCTCACACCAATAGCAATTCTACATATTAAAAAAGTAAGCTAGTTAATCAGAGTTTTGGGGAAGATCACCGAAACCTAATCAACACACAAGATATTTTAAGATTTATGAAACTCGACCCAAGATTATCTAGATTGGAAAGTTTGACTCAATCTTTATCTTCAATTATCGGTGCAAAGGATCAATCAAAGAATCAGGGAGCAGCTAAAACTTCGATCGTAGGAGAGAAAGTCAAAAGGGTGCACAAAACCCTCACACCTCCAATCTCTCTCTCTCTCTCTCTCTCTCTCTCTCTCTTCTCTTCTCTTCTCTTCCCTTCTATCTTTCTCAATGTTAGGGCATAAATTCATATGAGGAAATGGGTGTGAAATAGTGGACTATTTATAGTGCTAGAAATGGTGCAAATAGTCCTAATGGCTAGGTCTTTGTTATATTAAACCTATGGGATGCTTTTTTTGACTATAGAGGCCAACAAGGAGTTATATGGGTCGATCTTCAACATGGGATAGGTGCTCCACTTGGATATCTATGTTTGGACACAACCACCCCGATAATCGAATGCGCCGAGCAACGGAGAATATTCTAATTCAGTTCAATGGTTACCGATCGTTGATTGGGCCCGCGAGTATACGGATGTGTGTATAATAATAACCTAAGTTAATATATTAAGTTTGATCATGATCTAATAGTATGAAATTCATAACTTTGGCAAAGAGTCAAGGGTGAATATTTAACTTAGGTTTATCTCTTAAAGCACTTGCACATTCCAACGCTCGACTTGTGAGCCCAAGGTGAACGATCCTATATGTGATCTCGGCTCAACATCCGCGATGGACATCGAGCTTGATAAGACATACATTTTTCTATAGTTTCAAGTTTAACGGACAACAAACGAACAGTCTAAAGCTAATTTTGTTGATCGGGGCATTCCTAGAATAAGTTAAAGCGTGAGATTTCTCGCGCACAATGACTAAGACTTGGATTAGTTAGGTTCATGACTCTACTCATCCACAATTAGCGGAAACAGGTATTTGGTTTTAATTATCCTAAATTTGTCAATTTTAATGTAATTATGGTACTTAATTAGGCCAGTATGACCTTTTGACAGTCCACTCATGAATGTACTAGAATTTTTATAAAGAATTTTATAGGACATTACATATTGGGATTAAATTCCTATAGTTGATAACTGACTAAGGCCCATTGTGATGTTTATTTGTCATCCAACATGTTCATAAGGTCCTATTAACTTGTATGAAGGGAAAAATAAATATTAACTTAATTCAAAACTTCTGGCAAGTTTTCAATGGTATGCTTTCAATCCTCACCGCTTACTATTGTGTGGCCCACTTGACCCTTCATTCTACCTCTTTTTTGGACTTATGAGCTAAACTGGTCCGTCAAAATGGGCCGAGGGGATGAATATAACATACACAGTACAACGGCCCACGGATCCCTTGACAGGGCCGTCCGTCTTTAGCTATGACACAGGTTGCCTACTGATTATGTTGGTAGCCGTAGCTAATGGATGGTGCTTTGTGGGCTTCACCATGATGTATGTGTTTTATCCCCCCATCCCTCCATTTTTTTCAGATTATTTTTTAAGATACATAAAAAGAAAAGAAAAGAAAAGGCATATCCAAATCTCAGCTAGATCACACTACAGAACAGAAACAGTAGCAACTGAACACCCACCATTCAAAATATTATCTGGGCAACAAAAGTTTTGGATGAAGCTGACGTTTGTGTTTTCCCTCCATTAAAGTCTTTGTCACTTAATCAAAAGGTTGGGTGGCAAATAATCATTACAGTAGCCCAATGAAGTTTTTAATGGTGGGCGCCCAATCACCTTTTTTTATTTTTTATTTATTTTAATGATGTGGTCCACTTGAGATTTGGATCTGTGATTGGTGACGTGTTCAGCGCGTCCTCCCTTCATTATGGCCTTACATTCGTGACCATCATATTAACCGCTTGGATCACTGGATCATGGACCGTATCATTGATATTCCCCATTGATCTCGTTGAATGGTGGGGAATTAAAGGGTCCTGCTTATCAGCAAGAGTACAGTTTGGTATGCTGACTCATAGGATTTCCCACATGTAGGGTCCACGGTTCTGTGATCCAAAGCGTTGATATGGTGGCCCTACCTGTAGATAACGGATCATCTCCAATCTTTCAGATTGCACAATCAAAACCTTTTGATATCTACTCCTTTCTCCATCGAAAGGGAAGTGAAATGTTGCCGTCCCTTTTTTACTTATCTAAGTTCAAGGGATCTTGAACGTTGATCTGATTGGTCCTCGCACTGTAGACCATGGATGCAAAATTCCCTTTCCTGGCAGCGTGTTGTCATCCAGTATTTGTTTTCTGTTTTTTTTTTTTGGATTGTTCAATTAGTAAAACCTTTCGGGAATACCCCATCCACCGTAGGTCCCAACAGACCAACAGTCTGGATCAGTAATTCATGGGGCCACTTGTCCAATTCCTCAGATGGGTGATGTTCCATCACAAGTTCACAACAACAGATGTTGACGTGGCCACTTGCTAGACGTCAGTTTCATTGCAAAAGGTGAAAACTGCTTTTAATGCTCTTTCCCTTTCTTTTTGATTGGAAAGAAATGACAATCTCACGTTTGACGAATCACACCGGGAATAAAGAAAGGTGGCATCATCAGCAAAGATAGTGTTTGCTGACATGATGGATTCCATTCATGTGGGAAAATGTTTCCATGATCCGAACCGTTTATATGATGGGTCTCGCCATTCATAAGGAATACTAGAAAAAAGGTCCCTAATAGGAATATTTTTAGCGTTTGATCATTGGAAATATTTATATGAATATGGACGATCATCTCCTTAACCCTGTTTTTGGACTGTTAATCGAACGGTTAGGATTTCCCAATATTGGGAGCTTTCATGGAAGCCCCCATCAGTTTTCATCCCATTAGATCAACAGATCAGCGGTTCGGAACTTTTGAAAAGTGAATCTTCAACTGAAAACCAGTGGTGAGGATCATCCTTTCAGCTTGATATCTGACCATGTATAACTAAAATGGTTTCTGACAGTGCATGGATGGTTCTGATCACTCGACCATATCTCCATGTGGACCCGTGGTTAAAATCAAGTTAGGTATCCTGTTAATTTTGATAATAACATTGAATAGACTAAGCAATAGAACTGATGCAGACCACTAATGTGTCAATGAGGCACATGTGTGTCAGATCCAATCCATCCATGGTGGATCTGGGTACACAATTCAAGGCCTAACTGAAGCCACGGTCTTTAGACCCAAAAGCAATGCAACAGGTAAGTAGCGTCTGCGCCTGGGATTGACCTGAGTCGAACCCTTTAATTAAATAAAAGAGGTGGCCAAAACTAAAGAACTAAAGCAGTGGAGCATAAACAGAGAAAAGTTCACATCTTCTCCTCTATTATAAGTCTTCAATTTATAAGTAAAAATTAATTTTTAAATTGAATATAAAAAATTTAATAATAATGAGAATTATTCATTTATAATATAATAAAATATGATTTATTCAAGGTTTAGACAATTTCTATGGAGCATATGCCTCCCAACAGATAATAGATGCGTGCAAAAGTTTCCTCCTTCCGGACGTAAATTAGCTCGCAAGTGCAAAAGTTAAAATGGGCTTGACTACAACATTCACCGTGGAGTAGGAACGAAAGTCGGCTTTAGTGGTCTAATGGCAATGTCAAATGTAAGTCCGTCACCGGCCACTTAGCTGAATGAATAAATTCATTCAATATAGTAAAGACATTTACATAGGTTCCCACTCACTTAGTTTTGTGATTGGAGTATTTAAAACCTAAAACAAATTTAAAAAATAATAATTTTATAAAATAATAAATTTAACTCCAAATTAAAATTTACTTCAGTATTTTGTTACATAATAATTTTTTATAAAATTCATGATGACTTTTTAATTTTTAATATTGTTCGTATGTAAATTTCGATAACTAGTTGTAAAGTTATAATTATTAATAATGAGCACTGGGCCAATTGCTCTATTTTAATTTTTTTAAATCCTAACGCCACACTAAGTCATCTACAACTTATCCAACATAAAAAAAAATAAAAAATAAAAAATCCATATGGGCTCAATTTAATTTTACATGAGGATAAAATCTAATGTAGAGCGGGTCGTGGACAGTTTCATGCCCAAGATGGATTAGAAAAGGCCCGATTGACGACAAAAGTGATCCGGACCATTAGACATTAGATCGGTCGTATCTCACAATCTGGAATGAGTTATCGGGTGTAAAATATATGATTTTCGGGTAGAACGAGCTACTTTAGCCAACCAACCCCGCTATGCCGGGTTATGCAAGCCAGATTTGCGAAATACTCCTAGATCGACGCTTGTTTCCCTATTTTAATTTCGTTTTTACTATAAATAGTAAGTTTTAGTTTGATTATAACTCTTCATCCGGCGGGCTTTAAGAGTTGCGCCCAATGTGAAAAGAGCTTAGAATAATTAGGAGAACGGTTTGGTGAAGCCAAATAGGACACTTACTATTTTTGGCCGAAAACCTTGCGCACTAGTAGACATCATGACCGTCTATAAATAGTAAGTTTATTATTTATAGTAAGTTATGAATTCTAGGAGTTTTAGTTGTAGTTTACTTCTGATTTCTCTCTCATTGCTTGGTAACCCTATTTAAAGGGTTGTGAACTCGTTTAATTCATTCATTAATTTCCTATTTTGCTTACTTTCTTTCTCGTGGATTTGAGAAGCCTCTGTGAGGAGTCCAGAGAAGTTCCGTGGATTCGGAACAGTTATCCTCTTGAGGGAGACGATGCTCGACCTCATTACGTTCATCCCTGGGTCAATTGATATCAGAGCGAGGATTCCCCTCGGACCGATGACAAATGACGAAGGTATGAACCAAAATCCTGTGGATGATGATGCAGGGATTCGTGATCTTGCGGAAAGAATGGAAGCTTTCCACCGGGAGAGTCAGTTGACCATGCAAGGGCTGTAGGTAACCCTCGACCGTCTTGCAGATGCGCTATTTCCGCCCCAATCCCTAGGCGGTGCTCCACCACCTATGGTTGCTCCACCGCCCGTGGTTGCTGTACGATACAACCCCGATTTTCATAGAGCACTACCAGTGGCAAACTATAACACCCCGTACTTTTCGTATTCAGGTGTTACTGTTAAAACCCAATTAGCAAGCTTGTGTGGGAACACACATGAACCACCCTGCTAATCACCTTTCGATTAGCCACCATTTGATCATCGTGACCGTCTAAAGTTAGGCTATCTAACCATTGACTCTTAGGGCCAGACCATCAATGACTCAGACTCTTAAAATCATGACCTCGATATGAAATGAGTACTTTGCACCATTGAAATCCAATCCTAACAGTGGGAAGTATGCCATAAAGCATTTTGAGCCTTTCACGGTGTATGTGTGCAGATCTGGCCATTAATAGTATGGATCATCTGTACATCTAGGCTTGAAAATTCCAAGAAGACGTCATAGGACACCTATAGTGCACCTTTTGAGACAATTTAGTTATTGGGTTGCAAGGACGGTCATCAAACAAGTGAGACTTGGGTTGGTCGAAAATCTAGAGCATTTGACCCTTCAATCGACCATCAGAACCATCCAATGCGAGCCATGAAAGGCCTTTATCTTAGATCATCCTAGAATCAAGACCCAAATCATGAGGATCACAGTTAAACATTCCTTAGAATCCCAAGGGTTATTGTCAATCCAATCATTGGATTGTTGAATGCTAAGTAAACTGTGATTTGGAAATTAGAGGTCCACGTGGTGTAACGCACTTTAATCCAAGGTGACCCTAATGATAGGGTATGCAGGTGAATAATGCACAGCGAGTAGCCTCGCATCCTACATATAGATATAATAAATAAATAAATAAATATAGATAAATAAATAAATAAATGACAATGTATAGGTAATAATAATAAAAATTAAATATTTAATAACATAAAGTCATGAGTTGGAAAGTCCTAACCTACAGAGTGGGACCCATGTCATGAATTAAATATTTCATGCATGTGTGAAAAAGAAAATAATAATAATAATAATGATAATAATAAATAATATTATTAAAAGTATTATAACATGATATTTAACGATATAAAAACATAATAGGTCATAAAATCCATAGTCTAGCCGTTGATTTATACCTTAAATGGTCCCTTGGACCCTTTTAGCTGTTGACGTTCGATTTAGGAGTTATCTGACCGTTAGATCAACAGAAAGCCACCATTAGGACTTGAAATTTAAGAATATAGCCCACCTAAGCTTTAGAGCAGCCTGGTCTTTGGTCAAGGACATTTTGTGTGCCCTTCAAAGTAAATGGACGGAGTGGATTTCTCAGAAACATAATGGTGGACCCCACCTGGCAGAGCGTGTGCACAACAGGGTAGTGCACCCGCTGTGCACTGGTCGACCCAGCACAGTCAAAGCGGGCTGACCCGCAATCTCTCCAAAAAAAGAGGAGATTTCTCCCTCTCGCCTGCTGTTGACAGCAAAACGGACTGTTTCCGTTTGCTTCAATCATGGCCCACCTCCACTACCCAGATTAGGGATCCAAACCGTCCATCCGATGGAAAATTTACGGAAGACTAAAAAATTCTCCATTATGAGTTACCATGCACGTTCCTGCACACGATCGTTGCTGCAAAGGAGTCATACAAACACAACTTTCCAAGTGTAGAAACCTGCTGCTGTCGCCAGGTTGGCAATCCACGTGAAGCTGGATACGCCCATCCTAGTCGTCCCTATACTGAATCATCTCAGCCACCCATTTTCTTAGAACGTCCCAAGCAAAACCAGGGCCGGTTTTGGTTCCTACCCACCGTTTGGGGAAGCTGTTTCTACCAGATCGAAGTTGGTTCATTCGTTGCTCATCCAACGGTCCAGGTAAGACTAGGGTTTTCCATATGAAGGAGAGGATCGGACGGCAACAGGAGGATTCCATTCCGTTTCTTATGGTGGCTCGAAAATGGCCATTTTCTTCCTTCCTCAGAACCCACCAGCCAAAATTCCTTGGAGCTTCACTCCAGCCATTCACCGAGCTCCCATAGGCATGATTACACCACACAGGGGCTTCTTTTTGGAGGAAAGCTCACCCGACGGAGACCTGGCATTTTCGTCCAAGGTTCTTCCTCGTTTTAAGTTCAGCCGCACCACCTCGAATCGGACCGAGTTTGGTCGAGGCTGGATTGTAGGCTCGGTGGGATGATGCAAGATAAAGGTGAGAGGAAGATGGAGGAATGGAGAGAGAATGAAGGGAACTGGAAGAACGAGGGAGAAAGAAAGAGGAGGAGGGAGCAGCCGTTGCACCATCTCAGCTCGACCAAATTGTTGGGCCAGACATTAGCTGCTGCCGAGTTGCGTCTCAGTCAACTTGGTCCATACCATTGTTGGACCTCCAGCAGGAAAAAGAGAGAAGAAAGGAGAGAAAAGAAATAGGGAAGGGAAGAAGAAAGAGAAAGAGAAGGGGTGTATGTGGCTGTCGTCAAGTCGGGCGGGTCACTGACTCGCTAGACTGAGTCAGGCCAGGTCCGCCGGCCATTGCTGGACCTTTCCAGCAAGGTAGAGAGATGGAGTAAGGAAGATGAGAGGAGGAGAGAAAGAGAGAAGAAAAATAAGAGAGCGTGGGTCTTTGGGGACCACCGAGTCAACTCGGCTAGAACCGAGTTTGACTCGGTCAAGTTGGGTTCGGGCCTGGCCCATACATTGCAGGATTTCCAGCATGTGAAAAACAATAGAAGGAGGAGAAAAGAGAGGGAAAAGGAGAAGAAGAGAAAGAAGAGAGAGGCAAGCAATGGCGAGTCGAGTTGGCTCAACCAAGTCGACTAGGTGAGTCCACATTCTCCTTCCATATTTAAGCTATATTGATCATAGATATCGCTGTTACCATTACAATCATCTTTGGGATTGTTAATTAAATACGCGAATAGCCATTAGTAAACTGCCTATATTAATGTTAGTATTACATGCAAATTATCATTATCGAATATTGGAACCTATTTTGTCAACCTTGGGTATTATCCTTGGTGATTAGAACATACTATTTATTTCATTACAGTAGCTACTAGTGCCTTGTTGACTAATATTAAGTATACTGTTAATATTAATAATCGTTTTGAAATTATTAGTATTATTAGCATTACGATCAACTATACATCATTGGCCATTATTGGATTACTATTAATAGTGTTATTAGAACCGTTATTACATCCATTAGAAATTGAATCTTAAAATTTATCCTAGACCTAAACTTAAGGATGAAACCCTAAAACCTAGGTCATCTAAATCCTAGGTTAAGACCTTAACCTAAATAATGGGTTAGGATTGGATCTAACATTAGAACTTCACAATCCAGGGCAGCTCCTAGTATCTATTATTCTTGATAGTCATGATTATGAGCATCGAGAAGTATTTATCATTTTCTTTATGGGATTAGTAAAATACTTGTTAATATAACTAATAGTATTAACCCTTATTATTATCGTTAGTAAAGATTCTATCATTATTACTTACATTATTTAGGAGATTTTTAGTCATTATAGGAATATTAGATAACGTCGGTATATTTAAATAGGAACTTAGGAGCCATCATTAATAACGGATTAGTACTCCTACTATGAATATTATTCAATCCATTGTACAATAATAATAATAATAATAATAATAATAATAATAATAATAATAATAATACCAATACAGGATTCAATCCTAGAATCTAAAGCTTATCACTAAATCTTAGGGGGAAACCCCAAGTTCTATATCAAAACTCTAAAAATGAGTAATCTAAACCCTAGGTTGTAATTAATCTTGACTATAAGTACTTTATAGAAACTTGATCTCACTTACAACTTTACAATCCATGGTAGGATTCAATTCTAAGGGTGCACGCGCTTCCTAGCGACAGCAGTTGGCGATTCAAAGTACAAGGTGATGATCCTTCCCCATGAGCTTTCCATTTTTCTATTAGCTTAAGTTATAGTTTTATTTTAATTTATAAATGATATCTCCATTCTATAACCACATGTGTTAATTATTAGAATTGAGTTGCTACATCACATGCTTAATGTTTATCCTGTATATTTAATTTATGCTATTGGATTACTTATGGGTTGCTTCTGGAATTTAAATCGGTACATTAGTGGAAAACCCTCACTTATAAATGTACACCCATAATTGGGATGTAACTCAATTGGTGGTGATTGCAATGGACCTTCGATCTAGTGGTTATTGAGTGGTGGTGTATATGGATCATTGATGTGGGCCTACCATCCAAGGTTGTTGTGTTTAAGTGGTTTTCAAGGATGGTCTTTTATCACATCGTTTTTATACTCGCCCTATGTAACTTATTTTGATATTTGCCATATGTGGCTTGTTTTGATATTGGCCCTATGTGGCTTTGTTTCGGTATTTTTTCTATATGGGTTCGATGTTTTATACTGTGCAACTATGCGATAGTAAACCCCATATATTGTAATATGATTGACCACTAGTCGACGGGGTTCCATTAAACATCCGAAGATAGTAGTCTCATGAGCCGGGGATGGTGGTATGCGACTTATGTCCGAGCTGTCGGCCTACGCTAGTAACGAGCCCTCGTAGTGACCTTGATCTTATTTAAATTGGCTGATTGTAATTAGACTAATAATGGTTTGGCTAATCATGTATCCATAGCATATTGGCGATGACGGGTGACTAATTCTAGATGCTGTAGCACGTGCCCTTAGGATCGTCGGACTATCGTTTTGCTAGCTCCCAGACCACCGACTATTAATCTATTGTTCCGATTGAATGATTTTCCCAGGTCGATGATTTGCATGGGTGACGAGCCCACTGTCCGCACGGATGAGCATCCCTAGGGCGATGCTTGCATTCACGCATCTATGCATCTATAGAGGCCTGTATCATGTATTGTTTCGTGTGTTTTGTTTTATAATTATCCTTACCTAATGCGGCGGTGTGTAATCTTGAGGGGAATTCACACTGAGTTGGCCACTCATCCATCAAATATATAACCGTATAGGTAGCACAGGTGGCTTAAGTGATTTTCAAGTTCAGACTGATGATGAGTCGGGTACAAGTGCCAGGGATGCATGGCCGTATTGTTAAGAGGAGTTGCGCGGTCTTACAGTTTATGTTTATATTCTTCTGTTATTTTTCATGCATTAAATTATGTAAATTCTTGTATTTGTTATATTGAGACATTGGTTTGTATAAGTCATTATGGGCAACCTCTTGTATATCCAAAACGTAAATGAAATTTTCCATTATATATGATTTGTCCATTTTATGCTCATCTGCTTACTCTAATAGTTGAAAAAAAATATACTCAAATTTGACTATCCTTTAAGGTTAACACTCGAATTTTTAAGAAACGAGTCATATACTCGGGTCCCGAAAACACGGGGCGTTATACAAACCGTAGGGCTACACCAGATGATTCAAGTTCTAGCGATGAGGACATTAATAAAGGTTTTGTCCGACGACCAATCCATAGAGCCGATCATTTAGATTGTACTGAAAGAGACTATCAAGGTAAGGCTAAACTTCCTAGTTTTAATGGTTTATTACGAATAAAAGATTTCCTCGACTGGCTTGCCGAAGTAGATAGATATTTTGATTATATGGACATGTCAGATCATAAAAAGGTAAAATTGGTAGTGTTTAAATTAAAATTTGGTGCTTCTACATGGTGGGAGCAATTACAACTCTCACGAGCCCATCAGAACAAGATGCCCATCTCATCATGGCCATGGATGAGATGTCTTCTTCGATCATGATTTCTCCCCAGCGATTATGAGCAGATATTATTCTAGCAATATCAGAATTGCCGATAAGAAAATCGAACCATCACAAATTACACTAAAGAATTCCAGCGATTGGCGACACGAAACGATCTGTCAGAATCTGAGTCACGGAAGGTGGTACGATTTATAGGTGGGTTGCGACCGACAATTCAGGACTGAGTTCAGATGTATCCAATCGGGACTATGGATGAAGTAGTTCAATTGACGAGTAGGGTAGAAATGCAACTTACAAGAGTTCTTGCTCGGCCCTATCCTTCAACTCGACCCCCCATGACGGGTCCCACGCAGGATCCAGTGCTGGCATGAGAAAAAGAGCTAGTAGGAGAACATCCTTAACCTCCTGCAAGATACGAGGAGCTGCTCATCCAGGTCTCAATGTGCAGTACCCACAACAGCGGACCCGAGTAGGATTCCAAATCCTTCAACTTGGCCAAGGTTGAACAATTGTTACCAATGTGGTCAACCGGGTCACTTATCAAACACATGTCCTCAACGTCCCATGACACACTTGACCATAAACGAAAGGGGCACTGAATGTGAGGCCGCAGAAGAAGACCCTGGCTTTGATGAACATGAGCAAGCCACTGAGGAAATAGCAGATGGTGATGAATTGACGGGCGAGGATCGTAGTGAATCTCTAGTTGTGAGGCGATTACTGTATACCCCACAGAAGGAATTACATTCATAGTAACACAATATATTCCATACACAGTGCACTGCCAACGGAAAGGTCTATGATGTGATCATAGACAGTGGTAGTAGCGAGAACATCATCTCAAGAGTGATGGTAGACAAGTTGCAGCTACAAACGACAAAACATCCTTTCCTGTACTCAATTAGCTGAATAAAAAAGGTAAACGAGACCAAAGTAACTGAACAATGCACTATCTCATTTTCAATTGATAAAAATTATAAAGATCAAATACTTTATGACATGGTCGACATGGAAGCATGTCATATGTTACTCGATCGACCCTGATAGTCTGACCATGATGCAACCCATCGAGGACGAGACAATGTCTACATATTTGTCAAGGATAGTCGAAAAATAATCATTGCCTATATGGCACCAGAGAATCACCCTGAAGCCTCTAAAGTAGAGGGGAGTTCCCTCTTAACCATTTGAGATTTCATGGAGGAATCCAAAGAAACTGGCGGGGTATACGCCGTAGTAGTGAAATACGAGGAATCGGAACCCTCAAACATTCCTCCAAGTTTAAGAGTATTGCTAAATGAATTCAAAGAAGTCTGGCCTTAAGATTTACCTGATGGATTGCCCCCCATGAGGGACATCCAACATCACATATACCTTGTCCCTAGGGCTAGCTTGCCCAACCGCCCTTATTATCAGATGAGTCCGAAGGAGTGTGAGATACTTCAGGGGCAAGTGGAGGAATTAATCCGTAAGGGTATCTTGAAAGAGAACATGAGCCCATGTGCCGTACTAGTATTATTAACGCAAAAAAAAAGATGAAAGCTAGCGCATGTGTGTCGACAGTTGGGCAATCAACAAAATTACCATCAAATATCGGTTCCCAATACCACGGTTGGATGACATGCTCGATATGCTAGAAGGGACCAAGGTGTTCTCTAAACTAGACGTAAGTAGCGGGTACCATCAAATTCGTATCCGACCCGGTAATGAGTGGAAAATGACATTCAAGACCAGAGAAGGGTTGTATAAGTGGCTGGTCATGCCCTTCGGCCTATCAAACGCACTAAGTACTTCTATGCGTTTGATAAATCAAGTTCTAAAACCATTCACTGGCCGATTTTTGGTAGTATATTTTGATGACATATTGATATATAGCTAGGATAAGATGGAGTACAAGAAACATCTCAGGCAGGTGCTGTAAGTCCTACAAATTAACAAGTTGTACCTCAACTTGAAGAAGTGTAGTTTTTTAACGGACAGCCTATTGTTTTTAGGACTTGTTGTAACGTCCACAGGCATCCGTATGGATGATGAAAATGTGTGAGCCATTAAGGAATGGTCGATCCCGACAAACATTCATGAGGTGAGGAATTTTCACGGGTTGGCGACTTTCTATCGTCGATTCGTATGAAATTTTAGTACAATAGTTGCACCTATAACAGATTGCATGAAAAAATGACTGTTCCAGTGGACCGATGAAGCTGACAAGAGCTTTCATGAGATCAAGCATCGTTTGTCCACAATACCGGTCTTGATGTGTCCTAATTTCGACAAACTGTTTGAGGTTAAGTGTGACGCTTCATACGTTAGAAATAGAGGATTATTATTACAGGAAGGCAAGCCGGTAGCCTTTTACAGTAAGAAGCTCAGCGAAGACTGAAAGAAGTGGTCGACTTATGAGCTTGAGTTATACATAGTTGTTCAGGTGCTGCGACATTGACGACATTATCTTATTCAAATAGAGTTTATTCTGTACACTGACCATCAGGCATTAAAGTTTATTAATAGTCAGACTAATGTGAATTGTATGCATGCTAGATGAGTTACATTTTTACAGCAATTCACGTTCGTTCTAAAGCACAAGTCAGGGCAGCAGAACAAGGTGACTGATGCACTTAGCTTTCGTGCATCACTACTTATTACAATGAGCAACGAGGTGGTCGGCTTCAACTATCTCAATGAGCTATATGCCGAGGATAAGACTTCAAAAATTCTTAGATGAAGTGCCAAGAATGACCTTCATATACAGGACGGTTTTCTCTTCAAAGGGAATCGATTGTGCATCGCCCAAAGTTCTTTGAGAGAACAGATTATTCAGGAGCTATATGGAGGTGGCCTTGGTAGACACCTTAGGCGAGACAAGATGCGAGCTCTTGTGTAAGAGCGGTATTACTGGCCATAATTTGTACGTGATGTGTGAAAAGTTGTACAATGTTGTCATATTTGTCAGACCTCCAAGGGACAATTTAAGAATACGGGCCTCTACATCTTGTTACTTGTGCCTGACGGTCCTTAGAAGGATTTATTTATAAACTTTGTGCTTGGTCTCCCACGAACACAACGCTACATGGATTTAGTGTTCGTGGTGGTAGATTCTTTCTCTAAGATGACACACTTTATCCCATGCAAGAAGACCATCGATGCAACACACGTGGTGAATATATTCTTCAGGGAGGTCGTACGACTACACGGGGTCCCCAAGACCATTACTTCTGATCGTGACACGAAGTTCATTGGCCACTTTTGGCGAACTTTCTGGACTCGATTTAATACACGACTTCAATAAAGCAGCGCCTACCACCCACAGACTGATGAACAGATCGAGGTTGTGAATCACACATTGGGAGACCTCCTTCGCTGTATTTCAGGAAAAAAATCGAAGCAGTGGGATTTGGTCTTGTCTCAAGCAGAGTTTGCATTCAACAACATGGTGAACCGCTCTACAGAAAAATCACCATTCCAAATTATCTACGGACGAGTGTCTCGCCACACACTTGACTTAGTCCCTTTGCCCAAACTCTCAGGCACGAGCATTGCAGTAGAACATATGACAGACAAGATTACAGGCATCTATGCAGAAGTGCAGACCAAGCTACATGCCTTGAACGAGAAGTATAAGAAACAAACGAAAAACCATCGACGATAAAAAGTGTTTGAGGTGGGCGACAGCGTTATGGTCCATCTGCGCAAAGAGAGATTTTCGACCGGGACGTATAACAAACTGAAGAATAAGAAGATTAAACCCGTACCAATCATCCGAAAGATCAATGACAACACTTATGTTGTTGATCTTTTAGGTGACATGACGATTTCACGAATTTTCAACACGCAGACCTGACCGAGTATCATGAACCAGAGCAGGACGAGAACTTGAGGACGAGTTCTTTTGAAGTAGAAGGGAATGATGTAGAGGGGGTGGCGGACAATTTCATGGCTAAGATGGATCATAAAAGGCCCGGTTGACGATAGAAGTGATCCGGACCGTTAAACCTTAGATCGGGCGTATCTCACAATTCGGAATGAGTTATCGGGAGTAAAATATATGATTTTGGGGTAGAACAAGCTACTTTAGCCAACCAACCTCGCTACGTCGGCTTGCGCAAGCTGGATTTGTGAAATATTCCTGGATCGACGGTCGTTTTCCTATTTTAATTTCGTTTTTACTATAAATAGTAAGTTTTAGTTTGATTATAACTCTTCATCCGTCAGGCTTTAGGAGTTGCGCCCAATGTGAAAGAGCTTAGAATAATTAGGAGAACGGTTTGGTGAAGCCAAATAGGACACTTACAATTTTCGGCCAAAAACCTTGCGCACTAGTAAACATCACAACTGCCTATAAATAGTAAGTTTACTATTTATAATAAGTTGTGAATTCTAGGAGTTTTAGTTGTAGTTTGCTTCTGATTTCTCACCCATTGCTTGGTATCCCTATTTAAAGGGTTGTGAACTTGTTTATTTCATTAATTAATTAATTTCAAATTTTATAGAATTTATTTTCTATTTTGCTTACTTTTTTTCTCGTGGATTCGAAAAGCCTCTGTGAGGAGTCCAGAGAAGTTCCATGGATTCGGAACCATTACCCTCTTGAGGGAGATGGTGCTCGACCTCATTACGTTGATCCCTGTGTCAAAATCTTAATCACAATTTCAATTTGCACTTGAGAAGGATTTGAACTGCAATCAAGGGGCTAACCCCACTTAAGTAATCTGCATTGCTCATGGGCCCATGGCCCATCATTTAGTTCTTTTATGTTGTGAGAACTCAGAGTATAAGGGCCCACTCATTAAGAATGGTGGAGCCGGATTTGTCAACCACAATAATGATGGGTTTCGTCACTTGAATTGATTTTTTGGAACGGGAGGCCACCATCATGGTGGTCCTGCAATTGACTTTAGATCAACGTGTCATAACCGTTGGGTCATGGCAGCAGACCATCAATGAGTTGGAATAAGGTGCCCCATCTATATTTCTATAGAGCTTATGTCAGCTACAAGCTTGTATTAGCTTCTAGGTTGATCAAATCAACAGCAATTTGTTAGCAGGAGGAGACCATTAAATCATGATAAAGCAACCGTTTGGATGCACCTGCAATTGCATGTGAATTGAATTGTGATCATTGCAATTTGAAACCTCCAAAATCTTTCAAGTTGGGATGCCAAACATCAATCCAACTGTTCATTCGATAGTGCGAATGGGAGCAAGCCATGATGCAAAAATCACACTGATTAGATGATCCCAATCCAATACAAAGTGGGTCTGTTGAATAGATGGGTTCAAGATGACGTTTTCTCTACTCAATATTGACTATCCATTTTCCCTGCCATTGATCGGATGCTTTGGATCATTCAAATTGCATGATTGTTCACCACTGCTAGCTTGTCTCTAATTGTGTGAAAGAATGGACGGTCCAGATTGATGATTGGGCATCCCACGCGTCGCTTAAAAGGTTGACCACCACGTTTTAGAACTATGGTACAAATTACCAAGGGCTCGTTTAGATGCCACTAAAAATATATCTTAATATTAATAAGTAGATCTGCCCATGCCGGATATTTATGGCGTACTTTCGAAGGGGAAGCACTCAACGGCTAGAATTAAAAGTAGATCTCACGCTCGAGCCTACTTTTGGTGTCATCCAAACCATTGATCTGATGTAGGCGACCTTGGATAGGTATGCCCAAAACTCTTCAGTTGAATGTGAACTGTTAATGACTGATCATGTGGGCCACTTGTACAAACTGAAAACCCGAGGACAATGTGCATGTCCTTGTGTCCACAATCATGCAAGTTCTCCTCACTGATGCAATCCTCTATTGAGGTATGAGGTTCACCCACGTTTCAGTGATCCAAAACGTTGATCAAATGTACGGTCAGAAAACCGCGGGCTCCATTTGTAGGAACTGATCAGATCACCCACCTTTCTTTCTTTGTTTCTGACCATTGGTCTGAAGGCCACGGATCCAGTAGTCAGGATCATCCGAACTATGCGTTTCTTTAGTTATTTTCCATCCATGGTCAGGTCCACCAGATGTAAGGTCCTGATTGATACATCAACCTGCCATGTGTCTTGTGGAGAGGTAGCTCTACCGTATTAAGGTTCATCCCACTCTACCGTATCAACTCCCCAGAAATAATTAACGGTCCACATTATTGCGGAGGAGGATTCGCAGCACGCCCATGCAAGATTAGTTGTGAAGTGGTCAGGAAA
The DNA here is from genome assembly GCF_029962835.1 of Magnolia sinica. Taxonomy (NCBI): domain Eukaryota; kingdom Viridiplantae; phylum Streptophyta; class Magnoliopsida; order Magnoliales; family Magnoliaceae; genus Magnolia; species Magnolia sinica. Next base: position 4,567,218 of record NC_080576.1, on the reverse strand, counting down.
TGATTCGCTGAAGACTAACGCACTGACTTTCATACTCCCTAACTTGTTGTACCGTACACATGAAAGGAGGGAATTGGTGAACTGGGACTGTACAAGTAGTGCGGTCCACCTTAGACGGTTCATAGTCAAAGATGGTTAGACGTCGTGGTTTTGAACTATCAGGAAGTGAATTGCATACTGAGTGAGTAAATTCTGTGAGGGCCATCCTGGTGTATGTGTGTTATCCACACCGTCCATCCGATTTACCATCTCATTTTAGGCTATGAGCCCATAATTGAAGCATATCCAAAGCTCAAGTGGACCACACCGCGGAAACAGTGTGAATTGAACACCAACGGTTGAAAACTTCTGGGCGCCGTGGAAGTTTTGGATCAAACTGATATTTGTTTTTTCCTTTCATCCATATGATATTATGAACAGGTTGGATGACATATAAGCATCACAGTGGGTTCGAGGAATATTTCAACGGTGGACGTCATTACCCCACTGTTTCCTTCTTGTAAGTGTGGTTCACTTGATCGTTGGTTATGCTTGCTCTAAAATGTTCCAAAAAATATTGATTTTTAAATATATTTTAATAAAATATAATATATATATATATATATATAAGTTTGAAAATTATCTTTTTTGTGGGCTTTGGGAATAGTCCCATATTAAAAAAAGAGGAGAAGAAAAAGTACTTTATATGAGAGTGATGGAGTATTATAATATTGACCCACGTGTTCCAAAGGAGAATGGGACTTGCGCTCGCACTCGCACTCGCGCTCAGTCACGGGCTCGGTACGAGGGCGTGGGCATATGAGGCAGTGTGATTGTAGTGGTATACTTTTCACTTCGCAGAGGGTCGCTCTCTTCGCAAACCGTAGCGAGACATGTATGAGTCGCGGTGCGACTAGTTGGCTAAGGTGAGTTGCTGGTTGGAAGGAAAGACTAGAGGACTGAGAGAAAGGTCTTCCAGTATATATAGAGAGGCTGAAAAGTGTGAGTCGCGGTGTGAGTAGTTGGCTAAGGTGAGTGGCTGGTTGAAAGGAAACTAGAGAACTGAGAGAGGTCCTCCAGTATATATAGAGAGGCTGAAAAGAGCTGTTGCAGCAAAAACTGTAACAGCTGTACCATTAGTGTAGGGTCCAGCTGTAACTGCTGCGTGGCTAGCCCAACAGCTAGAAAATAGCTAGCTGCTGTCTCACAATAGTCAGCATGCAGCAGCTTTATGGCCCATGCACAATAGTCAGAAAACGGTCATAAAACGGCTAGTTTTCTCCAACAGCCAGAAAACGGTCATGGGATTTATTCCCCTGGACCATAACCCCCAGCCACCATAGCTTATATAAACAAGGCCTGGATGGGTTTCCAAATCATCTCAACCCACTTTGGCGGTCCCATACGAACCAAAGCATCTCCTCTCCTACAGACAAAATTATTAGCAGTATAGCAAGGTTAATTAGATCCATTGCTTGAAGAACAGACCAACGGTGTGGTCTAAAATGGTTCAACTGAACCAGTGGCTGAAGAACTGACCAGTGCAGTGATCTAAATCACAACTTCTCTTCTCTTTTTCTTTTTTGAGATTTTTCTTTATTGTATTTCTGCCAGACTGAGTGTAATAGAGTTTCATTTGGTGGGCCTTCGTGTTTGCTGAACGCAGACCCACACCAGGCTCGTCGTATCCTAGAAGTAGTTTGCCTGTAACCTATCAGCATACTCAATTCACTTGAGTAAGGGCAAATAATGCTTTAAGGACAACGTCCCAGACGTGCTTCAGCCTGTCCTTATTCAAGTTAATTTTATTTTCAGTTTCCACATTATACAGAAATAATATAAATCTGTATAATATCCAACATAAAATGAGATGGTCAAATGGATGGACCGTGTAGATAAAGCACATACATTATGGTGGTCCTTACAGAGTTTATTTGGTAGGGTATAGCATATTGAGTTACTCAGTACCCAATCCGCTCCTCATACAACCAGGGATTGGAACTGTCCATCTAGTGGCCTTTATTGTAGATGGCTCAGAGTTAGATAATCATACCAACAGGTCTAAGCTCTCGATTCTTCCACAATGTTCCCTTGCTTAATGTTGACCGTCAACGATGTTTTCAATTACATTTTGAAGGTCCCGATCAAATGTTGAAGACCATTGAATTACTATGGTTTTTGAACAATAATCCACCATTGGTTAGAGATCACTGAATTTTCAATAGAGGAGATTCTACTGAACTTTTTCACTTCCAGTTAGTCTAGAGCTGGGAAGAATTCGACCTGATCCGAAGGCCTGGATCGGTGTGTATCAAGTAGGACCACTCAGATCCGACCGTACATCAAATTGAGTTCGGATCGTGGTCAATCCGGACTGATCCGATCTGAAATCCGAACGAACCCTAACCCTTCTTTCTCTACCTGAAGGAGGCACCGTCCACCCATCTCTCCTCCTCTCTCTCGATTTCCCTCCTCTCCTTTCTTCTCTCCAGGTTTCCCACATCTCCTTCTTTCTCTCCTCCTTTCTCTCCCTCTCTCTCCCTAGACTCAACTCGTTCCGACTCCATTCGGTTTCTCAGACCAAGTTAGACTCAGGCCAGCAAGAATTCGGATCAGATCGAGTCAACCCTGCTGGACTCCGTCCTAGATAGGATTGAGTTTGGGTCATGTTCTTGAAAAATCGGATCGAGTCGAGTTGGGCCCAATCCGGTCTGACTCAACTCATGCCCACCTTTACCTGTTACCATAAATTACAGGTAGTCAACCCATCACGGCCGGGGAGGGTGGCATTAAGAAAGAGCCGCGCTAGCGTAACTCGCGCACCTAGAGCCATGTTGACAGAACTTTCATGAAATCCACCCCGTCCATTAGATACGTTGCATCATGTTCACATTTGAGTTGTAAAATCATGACTATCCACAGAGGTCAGGTAGGCCACACCCCAGGAAAGGTTGGCATGAGACGCCCAACATTACTTGTGTTGGGCCATCATGGTGTTTATATGCAACCCAATCCATTTACCTAATGCGCCTCATCAGGCCGAAAGAATTAAGCAACAGTCATAATACTACAAAACTCGGGTGCAACCACAATAGCACATAAATTTAGACGTTTATAGGTATAATTTTATGGGGTGGCCCACCTGAATGTTTAATTATCCTTATTTTTGGAATTTAGGCAAGGCAATGAGTGACATACCTTATGGACGGAGTGGATTCCATTTGCATTAAACGTTTTCCTAGAGAAAGTGACCTTAGTAGGTACCAACCCAAGGCACGCGTCTTCCCAGCGGGAAAAGGACGAAGCTACCGTAGATCAGATCAGTAAGAACCGGAAGGAATGCAGAGAGTCTCTCTGCACAGCAAACTTGAATTATGGCTTACCCTATGGATGGAAATAGTCAAAAAAACACTTTAGCTTAAATGATTTTAGTCATTTGATGAGTAGTCTTAAAATTAATAGCATAAATATAATACCGAAAGTTCTGCCATACAACAATTCTCTCGAAGTTTTAACAATTTTCCACATACAACAAAATTGGACTGGCCATCATAGTGCCATTGCCTCTCCAAAACTAAAAAAATATAATGAAATTAACAATTCAAACATCGCGACACTACATTCAACATAATTCTTTTTAGTTCAATGTGTTGCTTATCTTTCATCACTAATTGACATTTATTTCAATTAGATTAGTTTAACTATCTTCACTTCTATTCAGTGCTATGGTATAGTAAGTTTAAATTGTTTAGTTTAGTTTTAGCTTAATTTTTATTTTTGCACGGCGCATCACTACATAAAGTTGGTATAGTTTTAGGTTAAAATATTCATGACTTTTTCGTCATATTTCGTAAATTTCTAAGTCCTTATTAAGTGATTTTTTTAGTCATGACATGTTAATTAAATCCTATGATTATCTCACAACTGTCTCATGACTATCCAGGTTTGGAAGACCATTAGTGCCACGGTCATTTCATCAACTTAAGCTGTCATTGATAATTTATTTTGCGTTCTTTACTATATTTGCCGATTGTATTTTGTATACATCGAGATTAATAAAATTCGTGCAAAGCCTTCATCTGTCTTTGCATTGTTTTTATTGATGAATGTTGAGGTCAAAATCTGGACCACTCTCTACTCAATGCCGCAAACCTTCAACGAACCCTGGTCATGCACAAAAGGGTGAGCAAAGGAAACCCTTACTCAGCCGGGGGACCCTCCGATGCCTATAAGTCGAATGTAAAGAGAGGGTGCAAGATATTGCGTACCTATAGCAATGGAGTCCCTTGATATTTATACATGTGGGTTGGGCGATCCACGTCCATTAATCTTGGCATGATTCTCTCAATCAGCGAGATATTATGATCGTGGAGATATTATCCGCAATCCATATATTTGTTTGGTGTATCTTGTCTTAAAGGCGCGTATCTTTGGGCGGGATCTTCGGTCACGTCCGCGTTTGGATAGTTTTCTAGTTTGGCACTCAGAATAGCCACATTTGGCCTCAGCCTCGGCCTCATCTAAGCCGAGGCCGAGTGTTAGTAGTCGGGACTAGTCGCATAGCCTTTGCTCTAGCTCGTAGCCTCGGACTAAGATGACCTCGGCACCATGCCTCAGACTAAGAATGGAATGTTGATTGACCAAGTTCTTAAACGATGACTGCTCGGAGTCGGGATAGGCCAAGAGAGGACTCAACTCTGCTTCTCCTTTCTACATTCCTGAGGTCTCCCCTCCGAGCTCTGAGGTCCGTAGCTAGCTTAACTTGTCAAGTCGGATTCCCCCACAACAATGAACATGATTAAATTATCATCATCACATGAAATTTTCGTCTAATCACCTTATGAATCGGTATTTGAGTAAACCATTTATCTTAGCAAATTTAGTCTTAATCAATTTATCTCAACACTTGAACTCATAATATGTCCGTTTCAATTTGAGTCAAGCGCAATTTTGACATGCCCAACACTTATATGCACGAAATATTATTACACATGTGATTACATGTCTGAATTTATCAGCAACACATTCTTAAATAGGCACAATTGGTACCAAAGTAAAAATAGGCAATTCAAAAATGGTAGCCAAAAGGTCCACATTCAATGTACGCGTGGGTCCTAACTCATGAGCCGTCACACCTCGTTGTGGGCCAGAAACATTCACTGCATCTTTCTCATGATGAACAGCACAGATTCACCACGCATACGCCCGTGGCAAGACGGAGTAGTTTCGGTTATGGGTCTGTGGTTGTGTATTTACAAGAAGCGCTCTGAGCTCTGGAGAGTCAGTGAATAACTAGACCCCACCTGTCCGAATCACGAGAGAGAAAAAAACAAAAGAAATGAAAGCAGCGAAAACCTAAAGAAAGGAATGGCTGACGCGGATCCTTCTACGCAAAACACAAAAAGAGCGATCCAGATTCGTCCTCCGGATTTCTCTCTCAGCATATATTTTCCCCTCCCCCTTCAGGTCTCTCCCCCTCCCTCTATCTCTCTCTCTGAGATCATCTGTTCTAATTCCAAGTCAGAAAACCCAAGGCTTCCAAAGAGAGAAAAGAGAAGGAGAAGATGTTGCTTGGAAAGCGGCCTCGCCCCCCGATTAGGAGGACGACGAGCATGAACGAGTTCTCTCTCGATATCTCGACCGTCCAAATGTATCCTCAGCCACATAATACGAATGATCATCAGAAACCCAGCCCAGAGCCTGCTTCAGTAAGAAGGCATCAGGTTGTGGGCGGCTCGACCGGGTTCGACACCCGTTTCTTGTCAGCTATTTCTCCAAGAAACCTCAGAAGTTCTGCTGATTTCCTCGACACCGCCAATTTCATGAGAGCTTGTGGTCTCTGCAAGCGCAGGCTGGGGCCTAGCCGTGACATATATATGTATAGGTATCTCTCTCACAACAGATCAACGGTCTATATTTTAGTTCCTTTTTCGTCCATCAACTGGCCAACGGCTTTGATCTCTGTCTCTCTCTCTCTCTGGGGAAATGGATTTGCTTCTCTACTTTTAGTGCGTTTGGTTGCATAAAATCACGATATTTGGTGCAACCAAATGCATCCTTAAATAAGAAAAAACCACAAATATTTATATAAGCTTTGTTAATTCGATTTTTTAAAAAATAAAAATAAAAATTCTTTTGTTTCATGAAGAGAAGAAAACCCTGGGAAGATGGGAAAAAGGAGTCGTATTTGCAGAGATCAACATGTATTTCTCTCCTAAAAAAATAAAAGGAAAAGTAGGATCATATAATCCTTCAATTCTCAAAGATCTTTTGTTTTCTGTTTTCTTTGTGTTTTTAATTCAAAACCCATCTCGAAAATTCTAGTCTTTATGATATTTACAAATTCATTTTAATTTTTTGTGACTCGATCTTTTCAAAAATACAAATTAACCCATGTTTTCTATCTTCTTCATAACATGTTCTTCTTCTTCTTTCTATTTTCTATTTTATGTGGGTTGAATATTTTATCTCTGAAATAATCGTTCTTTCTTCAGGGGTGATAGCGCGTTTTGCAGTCTAGAGTGCAGGCAACAGCAGATGAATCAAGACGAGAGAAAAGAGAAGAGCTCATTAGCATCTATGAAGAAAGAAGCTACTTGTACGGCAACATCTGAAACTTGAAGCAGTGGGAGATAGGCTACAGCCGCTTGAAAAGAAATCGTTCTGGAGCGCACTCTCTTACGATAAAAGAAGAGAAGACGACGTTTCCTATGAGCTTGTTTATGTACGTATATTGATGTATTAAAACCCCAACCTACTTTAAGATCATCAAACATATACGAGCAGAGTTGTTTTGAATTCTTCCTACCTTTGTTTTCAATGAGAAGAAGAATGAGAGATTTACTAGCCATTTTTTATGTGAATGATTCTCTCTCTCTCTCTCTCTCTCTCTCTCTCTCTCTCCCCTTCTTCTTCTTCATGGGCTTTGAGCCTTTGAATACATGAGATGTTAACTACGAGTACTGATCACGTACAGCAACGCAAGGTTCCACAACTTGTAGTATGGTATCATCTTTCCTGAAAGCATGACAACTTGTATAAGAAATCAGCACCACTGAATCAGTAGGCCACACCACGGAGATCATCTAAGCCCAAAATCAAGGAGGTTCCATCATCTATTGAACCACACTATAAGAATCAATGTACGACCGATGGTTTGACTCAACACGCAGTCCTGCTACACCTAGAGAGTGGATCAAGTTGATTTTTCGAATAAGTATACTTTATCTTGGGACTATCGTTTCCATGGTACTGATTTCATAAACAGGCCACGTGTCGGCAGGAAAATGAGCAGTTTACCATGAGTTGTGGTACAGTTGCCTGTATGTGACCTGTTCTATTTCACTACCGGTATGGCTGTCATTGGGCCGGACCTGGCCTGTGGTAGGTCTTGGCCTGGATTTTTGAAGTTTACGGGCCGGGCTTATTCAAAGTCTTAGTTCAAGCCCGAGCCCAGCCCATTGACACAACATGACCATGGAATATAGCTAAAAGATAAAAAAAGAAAAGAAAAGAAGTAGAAGAAAGAAGGAAAGACAGCCTAGAAAACACTCCACGTGGACAAGATCCAAGATGCTAGAACAGGTGGGGTCCAGAAAACAGTACGGACCGATCATCACTTGGGCCACATTTTTGGACGGTTACAAAAAAGTAACAAGCAGTCTACTTTGTGTGGCTTCCCAACTTAAAGTACAGACGTTGTTTTTTTAGCCCAGGGTATCTAATACGTGGGGACCACCTGAGAAGAGGCCTGGCTGTTGCACACGTGTGGCACATTTGCACCTGTGAGTGGCCAGTGCCTTGCAAAGTGCCATCCAGCGCAGGTCGCATTTCATTTCCATCTTTTATTGAAATTATTTTGTGGACGATTTTTTAGTTCTCTCTCTATTTTATGTTACAAAGTCAGGAACCTTTTCTTCTTCTTCTTTTTTCTTTTTTTTCTTTTTATCTTTTTCCTCTCTCTCATAATTCATCTGAGAGATGACAGCAACAGAGAAGGACGACGCGGATGGCTTGGGTCACCAGGGATATCCCAGTTTACCCAATTCTGTGGGGCCCGCCCTCATGTATATGTTTTATCCACGCCGTCCATCATCTTTTCCATCTAGTTTTATAGTTTGAGTCAAAAAATTAGGTAGATCTAAAGCTCAAGTGCAGTAATCCAAAGGAAAGAGTGGGGATTGAACACGTACCATTGAAAACTTCTTGGAAGCCATGTAATTTTTGGATCAAGCTAATATTTGTGGTTTCCATTCATCCAGATCTTTGTAACCTTATGAACAGGTTGGATAGAAAATAAACATCATGGTGGGCCCTAGGAATGTTTCAACGGTCAGCATCATCAATCCCACTTTTTCTTGTAGTGTGGTCCCCTTTATAGTTTAATCTACTTCATTTATTGGCTAATACCCTAAAATTATTTTTTATAACGGATGGATGGCGTAGATCAAATACAAACGTCATAGTGGGCACCACAGAGTCGGATCACCAGCAATATCCCCGCTGCGCGGGTCACCAGCAATGGGCGTCCAACAGAAAAGGAGCGATTGCTTTTTTATAGTTTTAGAGAAATTTACAACCGTACGACCCATATATGGCCTATTTACATTATAAAGCCCGCTTCTTTTTACCTCTCAAGAATAAGCCCCAGGTGTACGGACGTCTTGCCAAAGGTCGAAAATGCCCCTGCTTTTTCCTTCAAGCGGATCGGTGGTGCTCGAAGACGAGCGCTGACGCTCCTCAAACCCCGAGTTGTACGAACGGTTCAAAAGATATCAAAGTTACATGGGCTCCACAGTTATGTATTTATTATATCCACAACGTTCATCCATATTTCGAGATCATTTCGGAGCATTATCAAAAAAAAATAATCATACCCATAGATCAACTGGACTACACCACAAAGAGCAGCTGAAAATTGATTTTCACTGTTAAAAATTTTGTAGGGCCCACCATAACATTCATTCTCCATCCAATCTATTCATAAGGTCACAAAGACCTGGATGAAGAGGAAAAACAAATTTCATAATTATCCAAAACTTCTGTGACCCCTAAAAGGGTTTCAATGGTAGACCTTCAATTCTCCACAGCCTTTTACAGTGTGGTCCACTTGATAGCTAGATCTGTTTTATTTTTCATCTCAAGCCTTAATACGAGTTCTTCAAATAGACAGACGGTTTGGATATAACACATACCTTATAATAGGACCCACAAAAAGTGGTGGGATTACAACAGCAAAAAATAAAAAAAATTTAAAAATTTAAAAATAACAAATAAAAAAGCAGGGGCTTATGGCTAGGGGTTTTCCATAGCTACAGATTATAACCGTAGCGAGAGCCGTAGCCCGTACTTTTTCGCTATGTCCTTTGTGATGCATTAAAGGTCTTTCAATTACAGCGAGTTTGCCTCAAAATTCCTACAATTTTCGATGCATATTGAAAAGTATCTTACCGATAGCTACGGATTATAACCGTAGCTATAACTGTAGTCTGTTCCAATCTATAAATTTTTATTTTATTTTTTTATTTAGAGAACTTTAATCTACCTACAATTTTCTTTAATACATATTTATATAAATATGTATGTATAAGCATATAAAAAAAAAATTTCTCTCTTTTTTTTTTTTCATTTCTTTCTTTATTCTTTTAACAAGAATATCGTCTAAACCAAACTTAGTTACTTGACATACCCTATATGATTTTGGGGTTGGAGAAGCTACTTTAGCCAACCAACCTGGTTATTTTTCAAGATTCCATCAGGTCGATGGTCGAAAATCCATTTCATTCACTTCGCGGTCAATTTCAATCAGTTCACAGTTAATTTCATTCATTTCATTTACTTCGAGATCAATTCCATACATTTCACGGTCAATCCCGGCGATTCCGTTTTGATTCACGGACATTTTCATGCATTTCATTGTCAATTCCCTTCACTTCACGGTCATTTTCATGCATTTCATGGTCATTTTCCTACACTTCACGGTCATTTTCATGCATTTCACAGTCAATTTCGGCGATTTTGTTTTGATTCAAGGTCATTTCCATGCATTTCACGGTCAATTACCTTTACTTCACGGTCATTTTCGTGCATTTCACAGTCATTTCCCTACACTTCACAGTCATTTCCATGCATTTCACGGTCAATCCCGACGATTCCGTTTTGATTCACGGTCATTTTCATGCATTTCACGGTCAATTCCCTTCACTTCACAGTCATTTCCATGTATTTCACGGTCAATACTGGTGATTCTATTTTGATTCACGGTCATTTCCATGCATTTCACGGTCAATCCCGATGATTCCGTTTGATTCACGGTCATTTCCCTTCACTTCACGGTCATTTTCATGCATTTCATAGTCATTTCCCTACACTTCATGGTCATTTTCATGCATTTCACCATCAATCCCGGTGATTCCGTTTTGATTCACGGTCAATTCCCTTCACTCCATGGTCATTTCTCATGCATTTCACGGTCAATTCGCTTCACTTCACGGTCATTTCCATGCATTTCACGGTCAAACTTGGCGATTCCGTTTAGATTCATGGTCATTTCCAAGCACTTCACGGTCATTTCTACTCATTTCACGATCAATTCGCTTCACTTCACGGTCATTTCCATTCATTTCACGGTCATTTCTGGTGATTTCGTTTAGATTCACAGTCATTTCCAAGCACTTCACAGTCAATTGCCTTCACTTCATGGTCATTTCCACTCATTTCACAGTCAATTCGCTTCACTTCATGGTCATTTCCATTCATTTCACGGTCATTTCCGGCAATTCCGTTTAGATTCATGGTCATTTCCATGTACTTCACAGTCAATTCCCTTTCACTTCACGGTCATTTCCACTCATTTCACGGTCAATTCGCTTCACTTCACAGTCAATTCCCTTTCACTTCACGGCCATTTCCACTCATTTCATGGTCAATTTGCTTCACTTCACAGTCATTTTCATTCATTTCATGGTCATTTCCGGCGATTCTGTTTAGATTTACGGTCATTTCCATGCACTTCACGGTCAATTCCCATCACTTCACAGTTATTTCCGACGATTCCGTTTAACCTCACGGTCATTTCCATGCACTTCACAGTCAAATCCCTTCACTTCACAGGAAGTGACCGTGAAGTGCATGGAAATGACCGTGAATCTAAACGGAATCGCCGAAAATGACTGTGAAATGCATGGAAATGACCCTAAAGTGAACTGAATTGATCATGAAATGCGCGGAATTGACCATGAAGTGCATGAAAATGACCGTGAATCTAAACGGAATCGCCAAAAATGACCGTGAAATGAGCGAAAATAACCGTGAAGTGAAGGGAATTGACCATAAAGTGCATGGAAATGACCGTGAATCTAAATGAAATCACCTAGATTAACCATGAAATGCATGAAAATTACCATGAAGTGAAGTGAATTGACCGTGAAGTGAAGGGAATTGACCGTGAAATGCATGGAAATGACCATGAATCAAAATGGAATCGCCGGGATTGACCGTGAAATGCATGTAAATGACCGTGAAGTGTAGGGAAATGACCATGAAATGCATGGAAATGACCGTGAATCAAAACGGAATCGCCGGGATTGACTGTGAAATGGATGAAAATGACCGTGAAGTGAAGCGAATTGACCATGAAATGCATGGAAATGACCGTGAAGTGAAGGGAATTGACCGTGAAATGCATGGAAATGACCGTGAATCAAAACGGAATCGCCGGGATTGACCGTGAAATGCATGGAAATGACCGTGAAGTGTAGGGAAATGACCGTGAAGTAAAGGGAGTTGTCCATGAAATGCATGAAAATGACTGTGAATCAAAACGGAATCGCCAGGATTGACCATGAAATGCATGGAAATGACCGTGAAGTGTAGGGAAATGACTGTGAAATGCATGAAAATGACCATGAATCAAAACGGAATCGCCGGGATTGACCATGAAATGCATGGATTGTTCGCGAAGTAAATGAAATGAATGAAATTGACCGCGAAGTGAATGAAATGGATTTTAGACCATCGACCTGATGGAATCTTGAAAAATAAACAGGTTGATTGGCTAAAGTAGCTTCTCCTACCCCAAAATCATATAGGGTACGTCAAGTAACTAATTTTGGTTTAGAAGATATTCTTGTTAAAAGAATAAAGAAAGAAATGAAAATAAAGAGAGAAAAAAATTTTATATGCTTATATATACATTTTTATATAAATATGTATTAGAGAAAATTGTAAGTAGAATAAAGTTCTCCATGTAAAAAAATAAAAATAAAAATTCATAGACTAACACAGACTACAATTATAGCTATGGTTATAATCCGTAGCTATTGGTAAAATACCTTCGATACATATCAAATACTCTTCGATATGTATCGAAAATTGCAAGATTTTTGAGGCAAACTCTTCGATATGTATTCGATACATATCAAATACTCTTCGATATGTATCGAAAATTGCAGAATTTTTGAGGCAAACTCGTTGGACATTTCTGGACCTTTTTCGATTAATCAAAAGACCTCTGATGCATATCAAAAGACATATCGAAAGACCTTTGATGAATATGCAAGGACATATCAAAAAAAAAGGGGCTACGGCTATAGCTACGGTTATAATCCGTAGCTATAGACAACCCCATAGCCATGAGTTCCTAGCTTTTTTATTTGTTATTTAAATTTTTTTATTTTATTTTATTTTTTATTATTGTAATTCCTACCGCTTTTTGTGGGTCCTATTACGAGGTATGTGTTATATCCAAACCGTCCATCTATTTGGAGAACTCGTATTAAGGCTTGAGATGAAAAATAAGACAGATCTAGCTATCAAGTGGACCATACTGTAAAACGTTGTGGAGGATTGAACGTCTACCATTGAAACCCTCTTAGGGGTCACAGAAGTTTTGGATCATTATGAAATTTTTTTTTTCCTCTTCATCCAGGTCTTTGTGACATTATGAATAGATTGGATGGAAAATAAATGTTATGGTGGGCCCTACAAAATTTTTAACAGCGAAAATCAATTTTCCAACTGCTCTTTTTGGTGTGGTCCAGTTGATCTATGGGTATGATTTTTTTTTTTTTTTTGATAATGCTCCGAAATGATCTCGAAATATGGATGAACGTTGTGGATATAATAAATACATAACCGTGGGGCCCATGTAACTTTGATATCTTTTGAACCGTTCGTAAACTCGGAGTTCGAAGAGCGTCAGCGGCCGATCCTCTTGCGGAAGGAAAAGCAGGGGCATTTTCGACCTTTGGGAGGCCGTCCGTACGTATGGGGCTTATTCTTGAAAGGTAAAAAAATGTAGGCTTACAAATGTAGCCATAAATGGGTCGTACATTGTAAATTTCTCTAGTTTTAAGATACGGTTGAGCCACAACACCCGAGATATGGTGTAGCCTTCTTCCGAAGCTTACGTGGAAATGTTATGTATCAATCGTATCCGTCCATCTATAGGACCGAGCATGGATGGCATATCTTTCAGAAAAGGAAACCATCAAATAATCCCATATTCCATTTTCTTTCACTCAAACCACTGAATATGTGATCGTTAAATACTGTCAATTTGTACCGTCCCTTTGAGAGCCAAAATCATATACTGTTATTTTTAAAATAAAAAAGATCCTTTCTATGGCCCACTAGATATGTGGACTTGATTATCACATCATACTGACATTTGTACTACCATATTCCAGTTCTATCCGATCTACCTTATCATCTCCAGTGAAATGCTCCGGTGCTCAAAGGTCACTCATAAGTGACAGTGCTCCTTGCTGCATATTTTCACTTGGATAGTTCAATCGATAGATCTTAACTGTCTATTTAGTCCAAAATTCATTTATATGACCACTGTAAAAAAATAACAAATATATGACGATCCAATCTTTATTTGATTTGTCCTTATTTTCTCTAGCCGTTCTCAGTCCAAGCCATGGATGAGATGGCTATGATTTCCTTAAAAAACTGATGGCTTAAAATCATAAGCAATCCATGACGGGACCTAGCAAATAGATGGATAAAATTTTTGATCAGGCCAATTATTCAGAAACAATCTTGGCCGTACATAACAAAGGTCATCGATCAAATGGTTAACATTTGTTAGATTGATGTGGTGTTCCACCGTAACCAATGAAATACGCGATGGACCTAGTGAACAGTTTGGATCAATGGATTGAACTGTCTAAATATCCAAATCCAACTAGGAGCATTATAACTTATAGTGTTCCAGAGAGCAGTGGATATTTCTTTTTAAATGTTACTGATTGGGTGACACATCAATTGCAAGTGATGTCATTTGCGCCCAATGAGAAGAAAGTTTTGTTTTTAATGTATTTTTTTGCGGCATTAGAAATCAATAAAACTAACGTACGATTGGCCCTTGAGAGTAGGGAATCTATTTTAAAATGGATTGTTTTAGGAGTATGGAAGGTGGGTGGGCCCCACGCCATAGAAAGCAGAAAGAGATTCATTTGGATGGTTTGTACTTTTCGGTGGTGGTGTGGGGCCCCTGATGTAACGTTGAAAGAACCGTCTTTTGTCACCGGGCCTACCCACTTGGGCCCGGTATCTTTCACATGTCTCTCTCCACATGAGGTGCATGCGACTTCTCGTACATCTGAGATTATCGTTGTATGGTTTCTCCGCACATCTCACGATATTTTGATCTGGTTTAGCAGGGACGCGGATTTCCTGTTAAAGCCTTTCAAAGTAAGTTCCTGCGCTGGGATGAAAGGTGGGGTCCACCGTTATGTTTATGAGAAATCTAACCCGTCTATCGATTTTTCGAGTTCATTCGAGAACATGCGACCAAAAATGAGGAGTATCCAAAATTCAACTGAGTCATATAAGATGAAACAGTGGGGAAAGGAATTCCTGCCGTGGAAGCCTTGCAAGGCTCCACCTTGATGTTTATATGCCATCCAAACCGTTTATAAGATCATTTTCACTGGGATGAAATGATAAAACCAAAAACTCAGACCGGCACAAAACTTTTGTGGCCATATAAATATTTCAACTGTGGTCACTAAATTCCTACTGTTTCCTCTGGTGTCGCCCGTTTGAGTTTTGCCTCCCCCTTATGTTTGGTCGCGTGTTCTAAAATGAGCTCGATGGATGAGTTGGCTTTCTCACAAACATGGCAGTGGCCCCACCCAGAATCCCTGCGCATTTTCGCAGGAAATCCGCGTCCGTTTAGAAGCAATGGCTGCCTCTCCACGTGTCATTGTTGAATAACCTTATGCTTCAAGTACCTTGCGTAGGCCCACAAGTCCAGTGCATAGTATTCAATATATCCAGCAGTGTACCCTTACCTTGAAAGTTGGAGGCTCAAAAAATCAGAATGATCCAAACATCACGTGGGCCATTGAATGAATTTGGAGGGTGTTGGATGATTGAACATTGCCTTATAAGGTGTGATCCACCTATTCAGTCTATAGCCCTTTTTGGAGCATACTGCCGTCACGGTGGCCCTTATGTGATTGACGGATTAGATTGGCGTGTAAATAACATCACAGGCTCAACAATGGTAAATAATGGATAACCACCCATATTATAGTTGGATAACCATCCAACTTTGGAGCAATCTATTAAACCGGTTGAATATCATACACTAGCATAAGCTACATTTTTTCTAACCATCAACGGCAAATTAGCTAGGAAACATTAATATTGCTTACAATCCAAATGCAGCTCAACGTCGGGAGGATAGGAAACGGATTGGCTACTCCCCCGCCTCCAGCCAATGGCTAGTGGTCGGTACTTTGTGGACCTCACCATGATATATGTGTTTCATCCATGCCGTCCATCTATTTTTCCAAATCATTTTATGGTATGGTACCAAAAATGAGGTATATACCAATCTCAAGTGGACCACATTATAGGAAAAATTGTTGAATGAGCGTCCACCATTAAAAACCTTTTGGGGGCCATAAAAATTTAGGACCAAGCTGATCGTGGTTTTTTCCATTCATCTGGGCCTGTGTGGCCTAATCAATAGATTGGATGTCAAATAAACAATACAGTGAGCCTTAGGAGGATTTTAATGGTGGATATTTAATCGCTATTGTTTTCTTGTGGTGTGGTCCACCTGAGATTTATATCCCTCTCCTTTTTTGGGATACGTCCCTAAAATAAACTGTAAAAATGGATAAATGGAATGGATGAAACACATACATCATGGTGGGCCCCACACAGCACCAACCACTAGCCTTATGGCTGGTGGCAGGGGGAGTAGCCAATCCGTTTCCGGGATGATATGAGGTGATATGGACCGTACTAGACTGGGCTCAGTGCTGGACTGGACAAAGCCAGTCCACCCTCTTTGCCACCCTGATAGTAGGGGTGTACATGAACCAAGCTAGCTCTGCTAGCTTGCTCGACCCGACCCGAAAAAGCTCAATTTGACTTGGTTCGAGGCTGAGTTTGAGCTCGAAAATGAGTTGGAGCAGGCCCCAGCTCAACTCGACTCGGATCGAACGCAGCTCAAATCCAGCTTGAATCAAACTCGGATCAAACCAGTTCGGTGACTTGGTTACTTTGCCATTGATGTTGTTCACCAAGTGTTTGATAAAATGACTCAACGAAGTGTGGCTGGTGGCAAGGAAGGTATGCACATGAAACAAATACCCTTTTTTCTTAGTTTTCCTTGGTTTTTTATGTTGCTTAGAAGGTGTTTGATAAAATACTTGTAAAACTATTGCTTCTGTGTCACATACAGAGGGATTTTGAAGGTGTAGTTCAAGTGTTTGTGGAAATGCCTCAATTGCGAACTTGGCTCGATCTTGGCTCGAACTCGGCCCGAGCTCCTAACCGAATCGAGCAAAGCTGGCTAGTCAGGCTTGAGGATCGAGCCGAGCTGAGTTTGAGCTAAGGTCAGCTAGTGGCCGAGCCGAGTCGAGCTGAGGCAAGCTTGACTCCATGTACATCCCTACCTAACAGTATTATAGACGGTAACTTAGTATATTCTCTAGGACCCAACTGTAACACTTCGTCATTTTTTTTAATAGTGGGTTCCACTATTCCCTATGATGTGGCCCACTTGAGTATTGGATTACCCTCATTTTTGGGCCCTTGCCCTAACTTGACCCGATAAGACTGATAAACGGTGTGGATTTGTCACATCATTCCTGTGGGGCCCATTCTAAAAAAAACAAAACAAAATAATAAGTGACGTACTGGCGCACATCACCCCACAACCAAAACCTCTTCTCCATGATTCTCTCTCTCTCTCTCTCTCTCTCTCTCTCTCTCTCTCCTTCTTCTCCTCCGCACAGTTTCGCACATGAACCCATCCACCATGCATGCCATCATCATAGTGGGACCTACTCCTCAATCTAAACCGTCTAATGAACCCAGACTCTCGATTAACCTTAGCTCTTGAATTCTTTTACCTAAAAACATTTTACATGGCTCACCTTGAAGCTTAATTTGAACTAATTTTTTTAGCACTAGGACCTGTGGAACCTGATTAATGGCCTGATTTCTCTCAGCCACTATGGTGGACCCTACATCACTACCCACTCCTCACAGTTATAACAACTGAAAGCAGAAATCTTCCCTTTGCACGAAGTCATCATATACAAATCTTCTCTCTTATAATAGTAGAGATTCTCCTTAGTGATTCCAGTCTACTCACTCATCGATTCACAGCCATTGAAAAGCCTACCATTGAGATCTCTAAAATAAATAAATAAAATCTCTTCTTCTTTCTACTTCTCAATTTTATGCAACTAGCTGCTACACTTTCCAAGTTCAGAATCGACCAACAAAATCAATCCAAACTTTAATCTGTGGAGCCCACAAGCTTTGTACGGTCTGTAAGAACCATCCACAACTGTCAATGTTGCAAAATGCATCAATCCATATTCTGACATAATCGTCTTCTTCATCTACACCACCACCATCTGAAATATGTAAACCGACATTACGGTAAATAAATCTTTCCATGAGGCATATTAAAAATAGATCTGACCATTAATTAATATCCAGGGTCTTAATATGTATATTTACATCCTCTAATAGGTAAATTGTTTCTCAAATAGTTAATCTGAAAGCAATATGTAGTTGTAATATAATCCAACTCACTGAGTCAATTATCTTGTAATTATTCATTTATTTTCAGAAGTTTTTGTACAGATAAAAATCCTAATTATGAGAATTGTATTGATACCATAGGTAAATCTTATCTGATCGGACCAATTCTAGCATACAAATTCAATTTTGTTCGTGATCGTTACATCGAATCATATTTGTAGCAGACTTTGTTATCGAGAGAATAATCCTACAAGAATTCATATCTATATCAGAGTGTTTTATCATCACATCAAGTAAGTGATCTTCCCTATTGAAAATTTTAGGTTAACATATCAATTGATTTGATTATTTATTATGTATTAAATTTAATTGATCATTGTCATTAGTTGCATATTATTTTATTTGATTTCTTGGATGCATATTGTAGAGATAATTTATTTGACTTATTAATTGACTTCATTTCATTTATCGTAACGTGCTTAAATTACAACTATTTTCTTATTATTACATGATGAAGAATGCATTTCAATTTACGAGTTCTCTGCCCTAAAAGGATCACCATGTTATTTGTTTATAAGTGCTCTGCCCAGGGTCATTCTCGAAAGGATTGGCACGGTACGGGTGCTCTGCCCAGGGTCATACCCGAAAGAATCGGCACAGGTGCTCTTCCCTGGGTGATTTCCTAAAACGATCAACACACACGGGTGCTCTGCCCTGGGTATTACCCTAAAAGTTTATTCACTGATGCTTTACCAAGAGTCATTACCTAAAAGGATCAACACCGGTGCTCTGCCGAGGGTCATTCCCTAAAACGATCAAGACACACGGGTGATCTGCCCTGAATTGAACCAGAAAGGATTTTAGATGACCGTATTATCTTATTTTGATATTATGAAAAATAATTTGTTATTGTTGTTACGTAAAATGCTAATTCAATATTCGTAATTAATCTTATTTATTTTATTAACTTGTATTGGTATTAAAATCAAATTTTCAATTTTGAGAATGATTTAACCCTATGAGCCGTCGCGCTCACACCCGTATAGGCTATTTTGCAGGGTTTGTATATGAAGAACCGGTTGGGTAAGATTGAAGACTTATCTTTATTTATTTAGAAATTAATTAAAATTCAACGTATATTGTTATTATTTATTTTTGAATGTCAATGTAATTAAAAATTCAAGAATTGATTAGTGGACAATATTTAATGACAATGATTAGTATCCTTTTAGTTGCTCTGATTGCCTTAAAAATACATGAAATAATGTAGGTTGCGATATATATTTTATTTAAATATAACTCATAGTCCTGAAATTCGAGTTTGGGCCTGGCCAACTTAGGTTCCAATTTTCGTGGCATGACACCAACCACCGCCAATTACTGTAAATCCAAACTATCCAATAAATTTTACTTTTGAGTTAATCGTTCCCCAAAACCTGCTACGACCAATTCATCTTGACCGTTCAGACAGCATCTCTATTTGGGTGTTGTCTGAATATAGAATGCCTACTTGAATGGTTAGAAACATCGTATGGGCACATATTGCAAGGTATGGCCCATTAATTCATATTTCAGGCCATGGGCCATTGATCATATTTTGGATCCAAGGAATTTTACGATCCTCAAGTGGAGATATGTAAGATTACACAAGTGGATCGTGTTTTGCACTAATCTAGACCGTTATCTCATGGCCCACATTGAATGGACCATCCCCCCAGAACCCTGTGGGAAGATTTTTTGGGCGCTGGGTTCAACAGATTGGATCACCCAATCCCGGGCTAACTCGTACGAATTGAGGGCCTGAGAACAAGAAGACTACATGATTCCTCAATGCGAGATTTTGACGATATTTCAATTTATCAATATAGAGATATGATAACGAGACGAGAATCAGTGACTTTAAGTCACTTCCCTTTCTTTCGAAGCCGGTTTCTGTACAAGTCATCGTCGATTTAGCTCATCCGTCATCCTACAAGGTTCCCTTGCGTGAGAAAAGTTATACAGTTGACTCTGTTCTTGTGTGGGACCAACCGTGTTGGATTTTTTCCGATCCAACCGTACATTCATTGAGATCCACAACAATGATGGGATGACCCAAAATTCAGTCCTATCCATTCATTAAGAGAGCCACACCATAGAAAACAATTAACAACCACCCAAACACCTGCAACTGATAGTTCTAGCTCATGTGATGGTTGGATTGGCCTGGTTTTTTGAATGTTTATCTTTCACAGTAGGACGACCCTTCTGGACAGTTCAGATGCCATCAAATTGATGGTGGACCATGCATGACCCTTGCAGAATAAGCTTATTCTTGGAGGACTTGCGCCTCTTTTTATATATATATGTATAATAATTTTAAAATGAGCCAAAATCTAGAACATTGACACCTGGAAGATTTCAGGCCCTTTTTTTTTTACCACCCATTTTTCTTGGGTCAATAGTTCAATTTGCAAAGTAGAGTGGCCCAATCAATCATGCTTTCTACTGCTTTTCTTTCTTTCTTTCTTTCTTTTTTTTCTTTTTTTTTTTTTTTTCACAAAAAGAGGTGGTCCCTTTCTTTCTATATATGTGTGTGTGGGGAAATGGTTAAATGCAGTCGACCTCATGGCAAGTTTGAGCTGTGTGGGCCCCACCATGATGTGTGTCGAACATCAACGCCACATACTTTTGTATGTGGTGTGGTCCACACAAGTCATGGATTGACTTGATTTTTAAGCCCAAGGCCCACCATGAAATGGTGCATCTGACTGATGGGGTAGATGTTCGACATGCATCACGGTGGGCCCACACAGCTCGATCTCATGGGAAGTCCCTGCACAGTCAGGTAGATGTTCGACATGCGTCACGGTGGGCCCACATAGCTTGATCCCATTTCCCGCACAATCGACCGTATAGAACCAATTCATATATATATATATATATATATATATATATAGAGAGAGAGAGAGAGAGAGAGAGAGAGAGAGAGAGAGAGAGAGAGAGTGTGTGTGTGTGTGTGTGTGTGTGTGTGTGTGTCAAGGGTAGGAAATAGGAGAGAATCGCGCAGGGCCGGTAAGGGTTTTTTTTTTTTTTAAATATATGGTAAGATATCCGTCAGGTAGGTCTAAAAAATTATGACATGTGACTAGACTCCATGCGCTTACAAGAATGGCATGATGTACGCAGTTAGGTAACTATTGGACAGTGCTCTGTGGGCCGATCATGATGTATGTGTTTTATCTATGTTGTTCATTTAATTCTTCATGTCATTTTAGAATATTAGGAAAAAAAAAGTATATTCAAATCTCAAATGGACCACACCACAAGAAAACAGTGCTAATTAAACACCCATTGTCAAAAACTTCCTAGGGTCCACTGTAGGGTTTATTTGCCATCCAATCTGTTCTTAAGGTCACAAAGACTTGGATGATGAGAAAACAAAAATATCAATTTCATCCAAAACTTGTGGCCCTTAAGAAGTTTTTAACAGTGAGCGTTGAATCACCTTGTTTTTAAGTCATGCCCTAAAATAAGCATTCAAAATGAATGGACGGTATGGATTAACCATGTACATCATGGTGGGGCCCACAGAGTACCCTATAGTGGCCATCTGGTGACGCTGCCTCAGAAGGCAATCCATATCCCTTGGATGCATGGGTACCACCCCCATCAGGACGGAAGCTCATTACATAGTGAGTAACCAAGTATGTTTACCATACTGAGTAAACTCTGTGAGGCCCACTATAATTTACCTATTTTATCCACTCCGTTCATCCAATTTACTAGATAAGATTACACATGGATGAACACAAATATTAGCTTGAGCCAAAACTTCTTTGGCCAGAAGAATTTTTCAAAGGCAGACATTCAATTTACATAGTTTCCTATGGTGTGCTCCACTTGAGCTTTGGATATGCTTCAATTTTGGGTTCAACCCACAAAACGAGATGGAAAACGGATGGACGACGTGGATAAACCACACACATTCATGGTGGGCCCAACATAGTTTTGCTCAACATGATAAAAGCCTACTTTGTAACTCAGTACGCAATTTGATTTCACCGGGACCCAGCTAGAGACGGACGGTTCTAGTGGTGCCTCTTTGGGGCCCACTATGATCTATATGCTTTATATACACCGTCCATAATTTTAGATAGATTATTTTAGTGCATGAGCCCAGAAATGAGGCACATCGGACGCTCAAATGGACCACACCACATGAAGCATGACCGCATGCAACATTTATTCGCATTGGAATAAAAGTCGTTGGATCACACCAATCGCTCCACCATCATTGTCGTTGCCTGCAATGGGCCCACCGTGATCTATGTATTCTATCCACTCCGTACATCTATTTTAACGGATAATTTTAGGGCTTGAGACCAAAAATAAAGTATATCCAAATCTCAAGTGGATCGCATCACAGGAAACAATGTGAATTAAATGAATACCATTGAAAATTACTTGGGGCCATAGAAGTTATGTATCAAGCTAATATTTGTATTTTTCTCTTCATCCATATTTGTGTGATCTTATGAATAGGTTGGATGACAAATAAACATTATTGTGGGCCCTAGAAAAGTTTCAACGGTGGAAATCATTATTTCCATTGTTTCCTGTGGTATGGTCCACTTGAGCTTTGAATATGCTTTGATTTTGGGCTCAACCCTTGAAATGAGATGAAAAAAATGGATGGACAGCGTGGATAAACCGCATACATTTATGGTGGTCCCAACAGAGTCTACCAATCTAATTTCATCATGTGTGCGAAGGAAGCAGATTGGCCGGTGTACCACACACACCACCGATGTGGCTGGTGTGTTGACATCACCAAGTTATGTGGGTCCCATCATGAGGTGTGAGTTATATCCAAACCGTCTGTCCACTTGGTGATCTACTCTTAATACTTGAGCCAAAAAATAAGACAGATCCAAAAACTAAGTGGACAACACTGTAAAAAGCAGTGGGGGATTGAACGCTTGCCATTAAGGGTCATAGAAATCATGGATTAATATGATATTCATTTTTTCTCTTCATCCAGGTCACACAGACCTGATGAACAGATTGGATGGAAAGTAAACGTTACAGTGGGCCCTACGAATGTTTTAATGATGAGAATCATTGGCCCACTGTTAAAAACTTCTTGAGGGCCACAAGTTTTGGATGAATTGGATATTTTTATTTTCTCATCATCCATGTCTGTGTGACCTAATGAACAGGTTGGATGGAAAATAAACATTATAGTGGGCCCTAGGAAGTTTTTGACGATGGGTGTTCAATCACAACTGTTTTCCTATGGTGAGGTCCATTTGAGATTTGGACCTACTTTGTTTTTGGGCTCATGCATGAAAATAATCTGAAAAATTAGATGAACATCATGGATAAAACATGTACATTATGATCGAACCAAAGAGCACCATCCAATAGCTTTCGAGCTGCGTGTGGCATGTAATTCCCATGAGAGCGCGAAAGTATCGTCGTGAGTCATTATTTTAGAAGCTCTCTCGTTCTCATGGCTGCTGAATCTTAGCCATGGCTATAATCTAACAGCTCATATGAAAAGCTCGCATAAAATCTCCATGCAGCGTTGTGCACAGGAGACCATATATATATATATATATATATATATATATATATATATATATATATATATATATATATATATATATATATATATGACTGGCCGTGTAGAACCATTTCATAGAGAGAGAGAGAGAGAGAGAGAGAGAGTTGATCCAATACAGCGTTGTATGGTTCCGGTTGTGAATACGTACGTGTCACTTGCGTGAGACGTGGACTCCACACTATAAGGATCATGCAGGGCAAAAATGGGCCAAACGCTTGTTAGGTGGGCCACATCCATAGATCGAATGAAACCATTGGCTGTCGATTGATTTCGCCCACCCAGGATTTTCTCCGGATGTGATATTCTCACGGGTCGTAGTAAAAAGTAGGTATAGAACGTCCAGCACTAATATTTTTCTTTTATATTATTAAATGTAATTAGATCTTAGCAAATCTTAGACGCTCGTATAGCCAGCCCTATACACACCTAATACAATTGTTTAAACGCTTAAAACTCTATATTTTTTAGAATACAATTGGTATAGCCAGCCCTATACACCTATTTTAGACCTTATTTTTTTAAAAAAAATCTACTAAAAAAATCACCGTAAAATAATTGTTTAAACGCTTAAAACTCTATGCTTTTTTAGAATATATATATATATAAATTTATATGATATGTAAACCTTTTTATTTTTTCACGCAAGCACTCACATCACACCACAATGAGATTTAACCACAATGGGTACTTCAACCTCTAACATTGTGTTGAAAGTCCGTGAGTCTACCTCCTTAGCATGACTAAGGCCCATATAATATATAAATGTTTAAAATTTAATAAATTTTTAGAAATTATATATATATATATATATATATATATATATATATATATATATATATATATATATATATATATATATATATATATATATATCTTTTCAGCAAATCAATTAAACATATTTTAATCTTTGCATTTCAATACAAATATAGTATTAGATGTAGGGCTACAACTCTTTTCTCCACTACCATATGCAACATCTAAAACCTATGCCCCTGCACAATCATTCTTGTCAAAAGTACTCTTCAATCATCCCCGTCGAAAACCTTATCCCCAGAGCATTCCGGTCAAAACCCCACCTTTACTCGAGCACTGACCACCGGAACCTCAGTCCTAATAAAACAAAAAAAAAAAAATTTAAAAAATAAAGATATAAAGAAATAAGAGCATTTTAAAATGGAAAATTTGGTAGCTGCCGTTCCATTCGTTATTAAAATGGAGTAGACGATAAAAACTTTTAGTAGATACAATTGCTTAAAATGAGACAACCAAAAAATACGGCCATTTCACTATTCATATATATTATTATTCTACATATAAAAATTTAAATCATTCTAATAAGATTTCTTTTAAATTTATTTATTTTTTTTAGCTTGGTAGTACACCCTACTGTGAGTTCACACTTCACTGTTGGCCACCGCCACTGAGGAATGGATGCCATGACCCTGAAACGAGGTATCTTTCACTCAATCTGCCACTTGTGATGTGGATAAGGGTGAATCTTTTTTAAATCTTATTTATATCTATAGAAGCAAATATAGTCCTTGTTTTCATTTTTGCCCTGTATATTTTTTAATGATACACTAGGCACGTGTGTCCGCTTTCAACGGCCCTTGTTTTGCAGTGTCTCCCCATTCACTTCAAGCCGGTCTGGTATCAGGAGGCTATGAATAATAAAATGAGAGAGCTTTCATCTCACAACAAATCGAGGGGTATTGATAGGGTACAGTGCCCTACCATAGTACTGTGCATGCTTGGTTTTCACCTTGATTTTATGTTAGATGGTCGTATGAATCGTTCATGATCTTGTCACTGCTTTAAAGAATCTAGGAAAGCTTATAATCCCGCGTACTGGTGATCCTAACCTTCGATTCTTGAATTTGAACACAATCCTTTCAAACTTTTGAATACTCCAAATTCATTTTCATATATAATCATCCACTCAAATTTTTTACGATGATGCTTGTATCATAAACTATAAAATGAACGGTTCAGATCATTATCTTAAATGTAATACCGGGGACAAAACCAATCCCCATACGGTATCTTTGGTAGGGTAGCACCGTACCCTATCAAAACCACGCAGCGCCTTCTCTCTAAGAGCTTTTTTAATTATCTTTGAGACTTTTCCAGTGGATCTTTATTAATGAGATATGATCACATACAACGGCTCTAGCCATGTCTTCCCACCAACGTGTCCCATGTGTGGAATATCCAATCCATTGGAAAGGTGGGATGCACTATGGTTATATTTCCTTTAGAAAATCAGGCCGATCCACTCATCGATCAGGACACAACATGAAAATAAAGGACATCCAAGGGTACAACTCATGTGTCGGCGTGGCCCACCCAATGATTTTATCATCCTGACTTATTTGCCTATTTTATCATTATGGCTTGGCCCATCTTTTGAACGGATCAGATGGTACTCACATGTGACTACTTGGCCAGATAGAAATGTCTGTATGTGATCATATCTCCTTATGAATGACCCTTATTATATGGCGCCCACTTGCACCACTAGCTGTGATCTCTTGAGGGTGCTAGCTATGAATTAGATATTTTTCTAGCCACTTGTAATGGTGAAACACGTGGCTACAACGCAACTCCATGTGCTCCTATTAGTGGGCCACCATTCTCGGGCCTGGAAACATATTTGTAAAGAGAAGTGCGAAAGCGACATGGTGTGATGGTGACAGAAGGGGCGATTTAAAAAAAAAAACACACAATGGTTAAAGTAGCGCGTGTGAGATCCAGACCATTCATCAAGAGATAACTATCATTGGATGTTAGCCCCCCAAAAATCAGAACATTCCATTAATCAGGCAGGACACAAGTGTATAACAAACATGTACAGTTAAAAAGAAGATGACAAATGGTCTATATTCAAGGAATGTGTGAGTCACCCGATAATCAGCCATCTTGTTTTTGGGCCAGGTCCACCTGATGTGTGGCCTGGACGTGCGATATCCCTCTTCAATCCACTGCATGAATTACCATTGAAATGACTCGCCAAAATGCTTTGCTACGTGCCAATCGATGTTCTATGCAATTCATTTAGTGGGGCCCGCAGTGGGTTGATTACACGTTAAAAATCCCAGCTATCAAGATCTCCAGCATCCAAACGAAGTGATGGGGTTTTTTTGACCCGTCATCGACTGGTCGTGAGTCCTGCTCGATCGGTCGTGAGCTGGTGTTCGACCAGTCGTGGGTTCGTGCCCTGACACGACTCAAAGTCCAGTGAATGCGGACTAATTTTCTCTGGGGTGCTCGACCGGTCGTAGGTGACGCATGACCAGTCGTGGGTGGTTCACGACCGGTCGTGGGTAACGCACGACCAGTCGTGGTTACGCAGATTCGTTCCACGATTTTGTGCAAAATCCGTGTCGCAAGTTCTTTCGCAACTGGAATGCGGAAAGGAGTTTTCTACAACTTTAAATAGGAGTTCCTAAGGCTTTCTAGGTATGAGAAGAGAGTTTCCTAAATCTTTACAAGGGATTTGCTAAAGGGTTTAGGGGCTATCAAAGGTGTGAGAGAGGAAGCTTATAGAAGAGAGATTATGCTCGTGGAGGTTATCTACTGTGCAATCTATATCTCAATACTTCTATGTCCTCGTAATCAGTGAAATCTTTCCGTTTTTCTTTGTTTCTTTTATTGTTTATCTACTCCTGCGTGAGTGAAGAAGGTTGTAACGTTCTACTTCATAGTGGATTGTTGATATGAACGAGGTCCCGTGGTTTTTATCTCTTTGAGGTTTTTCCATGTAAAAATCTCTTGTGTGGTGTGTGGTTTATGCTTTGACTTATTTCATTGCTTTATTATCCATAATTCTAGTTTGTTTCGAGAAGCTAGATCCTAAGGTTTTGTGCAAGGCATCCCAACATGAAGGGCGGTGAGTAACAGCGCAGTACTCCACGTTGCTGATGGCCTACTAGATGAACAGGTCGAATATCAGTGTAGGAAAGCAAGTATGGTGTGCAATGCTAGCAATAATCATGTTCACGTATGGCCATATCCCAAAAATCACGCCCCTACAATTGAATGGTCATGAGTTGTCCAATCCACATGGTACCCCATTATATCAACAGTCCCAATCACCCCATTTTTACCCATGCAAGCCATCCTCTGTGGTCTATACGAGCCGTTCACGGTTGTCTATGATGCATGATATCATACTCATGTGCACGTGTACGGTGTAAGATCGGGGCTAGGTGGACGGGACTACTTTTCTTTCTAGGGTCCCATTTTGTGAAATATGACCAAAACACCCTAGAAACCGGAAATTAGATTTCAGGTATAGAAATGGATCTTGAGGAAGCATTCACAGATCAGAACCCTCCACTCAAAATCTATGAACCCAGCAATCCTATCTTTCTCTCACATTTGTAGGCCACTGATAGAACGGTTAAGATCTTCGACTCTAGAAGCTTTGTCAATGATTTCTCGTTGATAGTGATTCCCATTAGATCAACGGTCTGGATCACTTGACCATGAGCTCCACATGTGTGGAATCAGCAAAGAGCACCTA
This sequence comes from Magnolia sinica, assembly GCF_029962835.1. NCBI lineage: Eukaryota > Viridiplantae > Streptophyta > Magnoliopsida > Magnoliales > Magnoliaceae > Magnolia > Magnolia sinica. Next base: position 4,539,082 of record NC_080576.1, on the reverse strand, counting down.
TAATTTCTGGATAGTGAAGGGCCTGGATGTGCCGAGTTATTTCTATCAATGTGATGACGGTGGTTCCACATGTACCAATTCGGCAACTTGGCACCACACGTGCCAGAACTAGGTCATTTATCAGTTGGGGGCCACCATATAGACGTCCCAAGCTCACCATCATCATCATCTAAGCCTTGTCCCAATTGATCAAGTCCGTTGATCATGTGAAATTGCCTGGTCACAGTTCTGTGAGTGGTTTTTGGGCTTGGGCTAAAAGGGTTGGGCCCACATAATGGGCCCAATTAGTATGATTATTTGATTTATGTTAGAGCAGATTCCATGATTTGGAGTGGTTCAGCTAGGCCCATTTGTGCACTCAGCTAACTATGATCTCATCCTTGATGAAGTTTGCTAGGGAGGTTTGCCCCTTCTGGCCCACCAGATGTTGATCCAGACCATGAATCTAGTGGGTTCCATCATGGATGGTATGCATGGCCAGATACTGACTGCCTATACATCCTCATCATCCATACACATGTTAAGATGAAGATGGTTGTTTTCTCGCTCACATTTATACGGACAGAGAGGGCGTGGGGCGTGGATAAGGACAAGAGGTTACCCTAAATAACTTTCCAACAGCATATTATATATACCAAACTGATAATGGGTCACAACATCATAGCCATCAAAGCTACAATGCATGTTTACCTAATAAACCTTCATGAGAAGGTCATGACCCAAAATCAAATTGACTAAGAGATTAACTGCCATTTGTTTGTTGAATAAGACTGCTCACTATTTTTATTTTAACCTGTATTAGATGTCCACCAGTTGCCCATGAAAGATTTTATATATATATATATATATATATATATATATATATATATATATATATATATATATATATATATATATATATATATTCTAATCATTAGATCCTTCATTTTGAATTTGGACAACATATAATTTTATTTCTAATCATTCATTTGATAGAAATCAATTGGATGGTTAGATTTTGTTATTGTTGGTGATTTTTTATATATGCTCCATCCACAGTGTGGCCTACATTTTGAGTGATATAGATACCATATGTGAGTTCAAAATCGAGATGAGATTTAAACATTTTGTGGAGAGAGACGTGAAACCCGAATTGGTTGGACTAGGGAGCTTATTTGATACTCTGGCCTAGTATGATACTTGATATGCAAGTACTGAAAACTTACCCATGAAGTTTACAATGAGAAACTTGTTGAACCCACACAACTCTTAAGTCACAGTGCTAAATTTAGAATGGTTGATCAATCCTAACCTCTGGTTGGTCTAGACTTGTTTATTCAAATGAGACCATGGTATATAATTTCTTCATTATAACTGTCCAATAAACATCCACCAATCCGTTTGTCAGACAAAAAAAAATAAAAATTATTAGTTTTAAATAAATTGTAAGTCTATCATGTGTATGGTCCAACATACCATACTCAGGGTTCAAAGTCTTTCTCACATCAACACAGTGGATACTCAACACAGGTTTATTGACCTTATCAACAGGTTGGATGAAGGGAATTCAATCACCACTGTTTTATACTATGGTTCACTTGAGACTTGGATCTTCTTTATTTTTGGGCTCCTGCCCTAAAATGATCTGGAAAAAACAGATGCACGGTATGGATATAGAATACATATATTAAGATGGGCCTCACTGTAATAAGTGCATGTACACGCCACATATGTGGCAGCATGCGTGATAGGTCTAAGATGCAACAAATCCATCAGAATGGCATCACTATAGTGATATCTTAGCTCATGTGTCAGGTTAATCTACTGGTCAGGTGGGCTGCATGCAGTTTGCAAATGTAAGCTTTGAAAAACTTGGAAGCTTTCTAACTCATTCACCTGTTTCCATGATTGGGGCCCATATGCTGATTTGGAGCACATCTTAGTTCTGGAAAAACATGTACATGGCCGTACGAACTCGATGGTTGGATTAGATCTTGCACCTATGTGCCATGCTGGCATATGTGTGGTGTGTACACCAACTTTATTGCACGAGCATGTACTATTAGCATAGGCACACCAAGGGGTGTCAACGGGCCGGGGTGGGGTCCGGCCAACCTCTGTGAGCCGCAAGTTTTAACCTAAAGCCCAAAACGGCCCGGGACCGTGATGGTCTCAGATGGTCTAATCTGAGCCCGACCCAAATTGGTTATACGGCCCAAGCCCAAGCACAAGCCCAAGCCCGAATATTTCAACAGCAGGGAAGAGAAGAAAAGAACACTTACGAAGAAAGGAGCATTTGCCTTTCTTTTTATCTTTTTTTTAATGGAAAAAAGAAAAAGAAAAAGAAAAAGAAATATGAAGAGAGAGAGAGAGAGAGAGAGAGAGAGAGAGAAGAGAGAGAACTTCTTTCAAGCTAGATAGAGAGTAGGTTAGGTGGCAAATGGGATACTCTGGCCTGTCTGGGCTCAGTGTACGCGGATTGCATTGTGAACCCAACGCTGCTGAGCGCTGTAAGGACTCTTTGAGGTCCATCATGATGTTAATTTGTGTTTTATCTACGCTGTCCATTTGTTTTTCCATGATCCCAAAATTGAAGCATATTCAAAGCTCACGTGAACCCGTGGGGATTGAATGTCTGCTGTTGAAAACTTACTGGGGGCCACAGAACTTTTGGAATGAGTTAGTATTAGGGCCCGTTTGGACGGGTGGATTGAGTGGTACTCAGACGTATTAAGATGGATTCGTTCGTCAAATCTGCCAGCGTCCGTATGAAGTCTAGTTTGGGCGGCGACTGGATAAGAACGAAAGGGGATTTGCTTGGATTGAATGCTGGATTGTCGAATCCAGCAGGATCGTTCTCTTCCTGCATTGGATCTCGAGCCCATCCCAGACCTGTTTGCAGTCCAGCATACAGATTGCGGGATGGGATTGGAGATGGCAAAGACATGACGGGAGTCGTGGAGGGAGGATGATTTTCAAACGAAAATGGCTTATAAGTAAGTTGCAGGAAGGTCGCGTTGGCCATATTCATCCACCACCATTGCCATCGCAATCTGACGGTTGGCCTGAGGGCAGAGGTAGGTCTTCTTCCTCGCTCTCGGCATGATACGCCATGTTGTACTGTAGATCCTTAATGCATGTTTATTTTTCATGTAGTTTTTTTGGCATCTGAGGGGCCGAATGAGATTTTTTTCATTCCTATGAAACCCCCTTGTTATCACGGGGCCATAGCCCTCCGAGATGCATGTGTGTTGTCTGGTAGGATGCCATGGCTTTCGGTTTTTGTGAAATAGGTGTGCTTGTTCGATTTCAGTATCACGCTTCTAAATATATTGGTATATTTACTCTCAAAGTGCTAATCTTGCTGTAGGAGTATGGCCGTTTGGGTTTTCTGATATTTCGCATTAGGGTTTCTGTTATTTGGGAGTTTTGGAAATGTAATTTCTCAATCTATGAAGTACCATAAAAATGGGGGTTTTGGGTTATCTGAATAATTTTGTGGAGATATATATGGGTTTTTTGTGTATTGCCTTGGACTTGAAGCCAAACCCCCTACTTTCTGGGTTCAATGTGACTTCAACCTATACCGTCTTGTGTTGTATTAGGGCCAATTGTTAAATTGCTAATGAATCAGACGATACCGTAGAGAAATTGTTGGTCTTTTGACCTCTATGGATCTCTGGCATGGCTACTTTTACCTATTTTTGTTAGTTCGGAGTATCTTTTGGATTCCAAATACCTATGTGCAGTTGGATTCCTTAAAAATACTTCAACTATATTGACTAATTATACCTAATGCTATAAGCTTTTTGTGAAAATCTGTTAGTTACTCGCAGCATGGTTTCACTGAATTGAAGGTCATTGATCTCATCCCTTGGATTTGAGAAAGATCTCTAGTATGGTCACTATCATCTATCTTACTTTACTGTTTCTCAGAATGTCATATTACCTAGGATTTTCTCAGAACTTGCTTGGATTGTTATTCGTGTATTTCTCTTTACTACTTTGGTGAGTTATTTGGGTGATCAATGTGTCTACCATTAGACCTATAACTCTGCCTTTCGATTTAGTTATTAAGTGTTACGGATCTTTGTGATTTCTCTTTTCTCTTGTTTTGCTTCTTTGATTTTGTTCAAGAAAGCAAGTAGCTTTAATTGGATTTTCTATTCATGTCTGATGCAACTGTTGTTAGAAGGAAGCTGGGATTTGAGTCTGGAATGTTGTTTTGAAATAATCTGATCCATTTTGTGTTGTTCTCTATGGATTTTGGTTTTTGGGTCTCAGGAATCTGTCCGTTCTTCTGAGTTTGGGTTTTGCATTTTGGGGTTTTAAATATTATTTTGTTACTGCAACTTTTGAATATCTTTCTATAAGTTTGAGTTTGGATTTTGAAAGTTTGACTTTTTGGATTCTGCTGATACTGTATGTTTAGTTTTACTCTTCAATGGATGTTAGTGGATTTATTGGATTCTGTTCATGCCTGATGCAGTTGTTGTTAGGTTTGGTTGGGATTTTAGTTTGGAATGTGGGGTTGAAAGAATCTGAGTGTGCTGTTTTCCATGGATTTTGGTTTTGGGGTTTCAGGTATTTGTCTGTGTTTTTGAGTTTGGGTTTTAAATTTTGGGGTTATTTGGATTTGATGGTACTATAATTTTGAGCTCTAATTCCGTTAATGGATTTTTCTTTTGGGGGGGTTTTAAGAATCTGTCTGTAATTCTAAATTTGGGTTTTTTGGATTCTTTTGGTTGTTTTTCCAAAAAAAGGTGGTGGCTTTATTGGATTATGTTCATGTCTACGCGTTTCAGTTTCTGGGTTTGAATAATATCTCTGTAATTTTGTGTTTTGGTTTTGCATTTTGGATTTTTGGGTTCTGCTAGTAGGGATTTCTGCCCTTCTTTTGTAGAAGAAAAAAGAAAAAAAGAAAGCTTGTAGCTACATTCGATTCTGTTCATGTCTACTGCAACTATTATTGGACATTGTTGGGCTTTAAGTTTGGGTTTTAGGGTGGAAAAGAGTCCAACCCTTTTCTAATCTCTCTTTATGGTTCTTGGATTTTGAGTTTCAATTTCGTCATTACGGTTTTGCATGTTGTGAGATGTCTGTATTTGGATTTCCAAGCATTTTTTGTAATTCCTTATCGAGAGTGTTGGAGGTTGGAGCTTGTGTTAAAAACCAGTCTGCAACTTCACTGCAGGGGTTTTGGATCTTGGAGGACTCATTTGGGTTTGAATGTCCTTACTAGTTTTGGTTTAACATTGGATGCCAGTTATGATATCTTTGTTTTGCAATTTCAATCTATTTACTAGGCTTCATGCAACTTGGATGTCAGTTGTGAAATCTGTACTATACTAGTGGACATTTATTGGACAGTCACAATCAAACAATATCATATCCAACAGTTCTATTTCCACAGACAAAACCAATCTGATCTTAGGATTCTGACTCAGAGACTGAGCTGTATAATGTAGCTGGTTTATTAGAGTTAATATGCCACATGTATAATCTCAAAGTGTGTGTGTATCAAGTGTTAGACGTAGCCTGAGTATCATCTGACACATTATCCAAAACAAGAAGAATGGCATCTACAGTTACAGGCACAAGTGATCAAGACAGTAATACCATACTCCTATTTGCAGAAACACATATCCTATCTTTTGTAATTTGTTTTGTTATTTCTTTTTATCCTACAGTTACAGGCACAATTGATCAAGACAGCAATAACACAAGTCATCGGACAAATTCTTATCTTTTGTTATTTCTTTTTATATACCGATGATAGGGTAGCAATACCATACTCCTATTTGCAGAAACACATATGGAAACAGTTCACCCTGTTTAACCGGTTATGTCTTTCTTATCCAGAATCGTCCAGTCGACTCATACTTGGACCTATCAGTCTTGTACATGTGAGCGAGGAGGTCGAGACGCAGTTTAACTTAGAGTGAGAGTTGGAGTTAATTGAAACTCGTCAATAAGAGGTTAGCACCCGATCTTGAAAGATGCTTGTGTTACTATATTTCTTAGTTTATGTTTCATCGGTTGTAATATAATGCAAGCTTTGTGTTGACTTCTCCACGCATGATGTTTAAGTTCGGTATATTGATTGCATATATTGCAACACCTAGGTGCTCCTTGAGATTAAAATATTACAAACTGTTCAGACGTTTATTGATTGCATATTACAAAATTAAACATATTACAATATGTTTATTGATTCCATATTACAAACTTAAACATATTACAATCATGGATCTGCATGATTTTTAGATTCATGTACTGTCTTTCAAATCAGGTGGACGGAGTGGATTTGTGACATATATCCCACACAGCCCCTGGCACAGGGATATTTCTATTCTAGGGTCACAGGCAATCGCATTGGGTAAATATTAACGTTTGCTGCAACAAGCTTGGATGTGTATTGTTGGAATACAGCGGTTGGATCTTGGATTATGTTGGTGATCCAAGCCGTTGATCTGACAAGATAGCCCAGCTCAAGGAGTACATCTGGGTAAGACCCTGGAACAGTGACATGGTGAGACCCTGACCGTAGGGCCTACTTCGATGTATGAATGTATATCCACGCTATTCATCTCTTTTTTCAGCTTATTTTAGGACATTGTCCCACAAATGGAGCAGATGAAGATTTCAAGTGGACTGCACCACATGAAACAATGGTTAGTAACCATTGAAAATCTTTTGTGGGCCACAAAAGTTTTCTGAAATTTGTTTTTTTTACTTTCATCCATATTTGTATGACCTTATCATTAGGATGAATGGTCAATAAACAAAACACTGGACGCTTAGAAATTCAATGACCATTGTTTCCTATGGTATGGTCTACCTGAAACTTGTATTGGACTTCATTTTTTAGACCATGTCTAAAATAACCTGGAAAATTAGATTAACTGAGTGGATATACAATGTATACATCAAGGTATGGCATATAGTCAGGTCTCACCCATATGCAAGTGTTCTTAGGTCTGACCCAACTTGCGCTACAGCTCATGTGGCTGGTTAAAAATATTTAAAACCGGAAGAATTCGAGATTTCAATCAATGATTCACAAATATAAAGGAGACCTCCTGTATTAATGACCCACAAAATAACGGCTAAAGACAGAGACCGTGGATATTCCAAGGTTTGAACGTAAATATTATAAATTTAAACATATTACAATATGTTTAAGTTCGGTATATTGATTGCATATATATACCAGTATATATATTTACACATTGTTATTTGTGATATAAATTTAAAAGAAATCCGCACGCGAGAGTGTAGGTTATCAATTGGCGATGGACGATGACGATGACGAAGAGATGGAGAGGGCTATTGTTATTCACGCAATGACAGCTTGTATACAGGCTCTTGGGGAATACTGTCGCGTATACATGTTCAAACAACCAGCCCATCATGGGGATGATGAGCGAGCGAGGTTCATCAATTCTATCATTCGGGCTAGCAATGAAGATTGTGTAGATCAACTAACAGATTCCACAGAGACCATTCCATTTTCGTCAGACAATCCTTCGATGGGACATCGCGCCTCCCGTAGCACTCCTAATCGCACTCCTGATTCCGATGGTAGCCGATGTGGGACCACAACAAGGAAACGATCACGCCCTCCTCGTCCTTGTGATATACTCGGGACCTCTCTTCAGACCGTTGTAGTGACTATGCTCAATTTTGGCCTCAGCAAAGAGGTCAATTGGACTAGCAAAGTACTTGATGTACTAGAAGAGATGAAAGGCTTGACCAACTCAGAGTTTATCGAAGTTGGTCAGATTTTGAGTAGAGACGAGAAGCTGGCATCATTCTTTATCAGTTTTCGACCTGAGTGCCGAGTAGAGTGGTTAAAGAAAACACTCTGTGATAACTTCGATGATGGAGGTGTTGGATCTGTCTGACAAGGTATGGTCACTGGTTGATTTATTCTGTTTCTTATCCGGGCATGTAATAACTTTGTTTGACATGATAATTGTTTTTTTAGACTTCATATTTTTGGATTGATATATACTAGTTTCTGCGTAGTGTAGACCATTATGACTTCTGTGATGATGAGTATATCTATTATTTAACATCTTTGGTATATGTACTTGTTTTGCTTGTGATTTACACATTAAGACGGAACGGACCATACACTTCGTTTGGAGGAAGGGTACGTACTTACAACTTTTCTATTTTTAAATAATTAGTAAGGTTGCAATGTACTTCTTCTGTTCGGTAGTAGAATAATGCATGCCAATCTATTTCACGATCCTAATCTGATTCTCAAATGTTGTCCCTATTCCCTCCATGTCATTACAGATGGGAAAGGAAAAGTACTATATTGTCTTGGTGGGACGTTGGCCAGGTATATATTTGATATGGGACGATGCTCGATTGGAAGTGGAGGGATTTAGCGGGGGGAGACACTAAGCCTTCAAGAATTGGAAGGAAGCTGTTGCATGTTGGGATAATTATTTCAGTAAGGTCAGTGCACCGTCCAGACCTCTCACAGAATCTCCAGCGCTTCAAGTTGCCGCTTATTCTGATGCGGTGGACATCCATCACTCTTCGACTTTGTCTATCCGACAGACGACCCAGAAGAGCCAGGACATGGTAACCAGGGCCACGTCAACTGATGATCTTGCCCCATCAGATAGAGAGAGAGAGTTGTGGCAATTTTGGTTGCCGTCTTGGTTATTTTTCTTGCCTTGATTGTAATTTTTAAATTCTAAATATTACTGGTATTATAACTTGGGGATTATTACTTCTGGATTTTAGGGTTGGTGTGGTGTATGACGTATGATGACATCGACCATATAAGCCGTGTATAGAGCTGGGCATCGGACCAAATCGGATCGGATTCGGTCCAACTCGATTCGGTCCAAAATGTAGCTAGACTTATTCGATCCGGGACCGAGTCCGGGACATAGGACTCGAGCTGATCTGACACACGGTTGGCCTGACTCGAACCGAGTCCAACTCGGTCAGGAAAACCGAGTCAGATCAGGTTGAGTATGATTCGGATCGACTTCTTTAACGGTGAAAATCATTATCCTCGCTGCTATTTTCGATGTGGTCCATTTGAGCTTTAGATATGATTCATTTTTTCCAAATGCTCTAAAATGATCACGAAAAATTGATAAACGGTATGGATATAATAAATACTTCATTGTGGGGCCCATGTGATGTTAATCACGGATTGGCTACTCCCCCAGCCACCAGCCCCATGGCTGGTGGTCAGTGCTCTGTGGGACCCACCATGATGTGTGTTTTTAATCCATTCCATTCATCCATTTTTAATGATCATTTTAGCACTTGACCCAAAATATGAGAGGGATATAATCTCAGGTGGACCACACCACAGGAAAACAATAGTGATTGGATATCCACAATTAAAATCCTCCTAAGGCCCAATGTACTGTTTATCTGAAATCCAATCTGTTGATTGGGTCATAAAGGTCTAGATGAATGGAAAAACTAAAGAATAGATTGATCCAAAACTTTTATGGCACCCAAAAGTTTTTTTAATGGTCAACGCTCAGTCAACATTGTTTCTGTAATGTGTTCTACTTGAGATTTGGATAAACCTCATTTTTTGTCTCACACCATAAAATGACCTGGAAAAATAGATGGATGGCATGGATGAAACACATACATCATTTTGGGGCCCATAGACCACCGACCACTCCATTCCCATTTGAGTCATTCGTACAACTCAAAGCTCGAGGCGCTATAGGCTATAGCTGCGTTGACATGCTGTACACGGCGTGCAGCGTGCCGTGCATGAAAGTGTCTGCGTTGTTGCGTTTATGTTAGCAAGTTCTGTGGGTCTGATCATGGGACATGTGTTATATCCAAACCGCCCATCCATTTTGCGAGCTCGTTTTAAGGCTTGAGATGAAAAATAAGGTAGATCTAACTATCAGGTGGACTACACTAAAAAAAGTAGTGGGGATTGAATGTCTACCATTGAAAGCCTTTTTGGGGTCACAGCCTCACAGAAGTTTTGGATCAATTTGAAATTTGTTTTGCCTCTTAATTCAGGTCTTTGTGACCTTATGAACAAATTAGATGGAAAATAAACGTTATGGTGGGCCCTATGAATTGTTTAACGGTGAAAATCATTATCTCTGCTGCTATTTGTGGTGTTCCACATGATCTTTGGATATGATTCATTTTTTGGACAATGTTCTAAAATGATTTCTAAAAATAGATGAACGGTGTAGATATAATAAATACATCACTATGGGGCCCATATAACTTTGATCTCCTTTGAACCATTTGTACAACTTGGAGCTCGAGGGAGCGTCAATGCTCGTCTTCGCATGACATGCACCTCCAGCTATAGCCTATAGCTTACATTAGCTATCCTATCCTACAACAACTATATAGCTGTGTATGGTACACCAGCAAACCTCTTCTTATTTTACTAAGTAAACTCTATTGGGGCCCACTGTGAATGCATGTGGTTTATCCACGCCGTCCATTCATTTTTTCAAATCATTTCAGTGGTTGAACCCAAAATTGATGCATATCCAAAGCTCTAAGTAGACCATACCACTGGAAAAAGTAGAATTACTGATAAGAACCACCTCGGATCGGGTCGGTCTGAATCCATTCGGATCGGGGATCAGTCCAGATTGACCACAACCGATCTCGATCCGAAAAAAATATTGGATCTGAATGGCCCTACCCAATCCGCACCGATCCAGGCCGTCGGTTCGGTTCGGAACGGGTCGGATCGGTGTTCACGCCCCAAGTGTAGGGTTGTGATGTAGTAATAATCTCGGCAAGACTGAGGTCGAATCCATAAAGACTAAACCTTGTGCGTAATCTGAAAGTAACTGGGAACTAGAACTAGAAGAAGATGTAATCTAAATCAGGAAAATTAAGAGAGTAATGGTGAATAGATTAATTAAAAACTAATAAATTTAAAGGTGGAAAACTAGGGTGTCAAGGATCCATTTATAAAGATCAGAGAGATCTACGCTTGATTGATGAACTCAACTGGACTTCGAGTCTCATCTTCATCCAATTGGAGGATAAATCATTAAAAATAACATCTGAACTTCCTTTGATATAGTTTTCAATAGAAAATAGGTATGAGAATTAGAATTGATTCCATCACAAAACCATGCCCATGAGACAAAGCAAACGACAGAATTTAGTCAATCCACATCCAATCTAAGAAAGTTATAAACATTAGGAAGGTTTCCATCATCCAACCATGCCCAGGAGACAATGGTGAACAATAGGGCTCCTACGTTCATAATCCCTATTATGAACAGAACATGCTCAAAGCCATCGTAGATCCATTATAATTTAAGTCACAATAACCCAATAAAGACGAAAAATATTCCATATAATCAAACTATCATCAAAGAGGGTTCATAAACATAAATCAAAACCGTTAAAAACTCCCTATCATGCTACAGGCTTCACCTCTTAGCCCTAGCTAAGAGGTTTAGCCAAACATGATCAAGCTAAAACCCAGAAAAAGAAGAAAACGAAGGTAAGGGAAGGAAAAACTCGTGCTCCCTCGCTCCAAGATGCCTCCACGGCTGCCCCAAAAGATCTCCACGTCTAAGCCTTCCTTTTATAGAGTAGGAAGGAGGGCAAGGTTGGTCGGTGCTGCTGAAGTCGATGGGTAAAGGCCTTTCGCAGTGCAATTCACAAAAACGCGACAGACCTGCGTTTGGATCAAAGTTTTGGACGGTACAGGGCCAAGAAAACTGTTTTGGCTCATGGATCGGGTAAAAACCCCCCTCTAAATGTTCTGAACAGTTTGGATCACCCATTTGACCACAAACAGTGGCCCATAACTCCCCGCAACGTCTGAAAAAATCGGATGTGCCTAACCTGCGAATACTATTGCGCTGATGTGTTCGGTGGGCCCCACAGTGATGTTTTCTGAAAAATCCACCCCTCTCATTAGATTCATGAAGAAATTTCAGCCAGAAAAGAGTAGTTTTTGTCGAGTTTTGGTGCGGTACACTTATCAAATCAACTCGTTGTTCATCCTGCGTTTTTCAATGATTCACGTGTTTACGTATACTTAGGGCCAAAAGGCCACCATGGATAGAGTCTTCCCCACCCTCTGGAGCATATGGACGGTCCGGATCATCCGTTTGGATGATGGGTGGGGCCCACTATCAAAACTCAATCGCGAAACGTCCGTCGTTGGACGTTGGGTTCTTGCTTGCGTGAGATTTTTCATGCATGGCGTGTGCACGTGTGCTATGCACATGCACACCCTCTAAGTAGGGTCAATCATGAAGTTTATGAGAAATCCTCTCCGTCCATCCGTTTTAGCACCTCATTTAAGGGTGAGACCAAAATTGAAGCATCTATAGATATCATGTGGACCCTAGATCAGTGAATTGTGGGCTGATCTGTCCGTTGGGCTACTTTCACAAAGATCCAATGACTTAAATTTGACGTGTACGGTTAATTTAGGGTCTTCAAGCCATATATAAAGTTTTGAGCCAAACGGATGGTGGGAACCCTTTGATCTTGCATTCTAGACGACTTGCAGGCCCGTTTAAACTCAATCACTTGATTTTCTCGGATCTTTGGCGTGTAAATTCTTCGATCTTGGTCTCATTGGGTCCGTCCCTTGCCTTGGTGATTTCTGAGCGTTAAATCCAGCCTTTTAATACCATTTTCAATCCAAGCTCTTTAAATTCACCTTGCAACAAAAACATGATTAAAATTGGACGTTAAGCATTATTATGTATGTAAAATCAGGTAATAATTGTGGTCTAATATGCAATATTTGACCCACAATAATCGGGTCTGATCAGGTCGGATCCACCAGATCGGGTTAGATATGCGCAGCTCTAGCCATGTAGATTGTTTCGATTTACATATGCTTCGGTTACTCTCATCTAGTCTTGTATCACACCACCGTCATATGGTGTGGTCCAGTGGATACGTGGACATGTCATATGTGAGATCAACTTTGATTGATGGTACCAAAACTTTAGTGTGGTCCACTGGAAATATGGTTGTGCTTCATCGAATGGAATATATATTTACTTGGATTCCATTGGCGGGATGAACGGCGTGGATGAGACAAGTACATAACATTGGGCCCACAGAGCTTACCCTACTAGGCATACAGTAATATACATTAGTTTCATTCATGCAATCCATCTATTTTTCTAGATCATTTTATGGCACAAGACAAAAAATGCCATAAAATGAGATATATAAAAATCTCAAGTGGACCACGTTAGAGGAAAAGGTGTTGAATGAGCGTAGACCATTAAAACCTTTTTGTGGGCCATAAAAGTTTTGGATCAAGATGATATGTGTTTTTTTTCCTTCATCTAGGCCTGTATGACGTAATTAACAGATTGGATGTCAAGTAAACAGAACACACTGCCTTTGGAGGATTTTAATGGTGGATATCCCTATTTCTATTGTTTTCCCATGGTGTGGTCCACCTGAGATTTATATCCCACTGTATTTTTGGTATGAAGCCCTAAAATGATCGGTAAAAATGGATGAACAGAATGGATGAAACACATACATCATTGTGGGGCCCACATATCACCAACCACTAGCCACGAGGCTGGTGGCAGTGGAGTAGCCAATCCATTTCCACCAACGACCATGCTTCCTAAACATGCTAGCCCTTGGAATACATGCGCCATGCCTGGCCAATTAGGAAAGCTCAATGGCATCCCTGGATAACATGGCCAATTAGGAAAGCTCAATGGTATCCCTGGATAAGCCTGCCCGTCCAAACGGGTTACAATATTGGACGCTGGATTTTTTAAAACCGCGGGATTGGAGACAATCTACTTATGCTGCTTTAATTACGTTGGTATTTGTGCAATACACCTGAAACCGATTCAATATCATTCAATCCGCCCGTACAAACGGGCCCTTAGTGTTTTCCCTTCATCCATGTCTGCGTGATCTTATCAACAGCTTGGATTACAAATAAATATCATTGTGGGCTTGGGAAGGTTTCAACGGTGGGTGTCATTATCCCCACGGTTTCCAGTGGTGTGATCCGCTTGAGCTTTGGATATACTTCAATTTTGAGATCATGTGCTAGAATAATCTATCAAAATGGATGGACAGAGTGGATAAAAAATATACATCATGGTGGGCCCAGAGTCCTTATACCATATTGTTCCCCCGAAACAGATTGCGGGGACAAACGATATCCCCCGTGACCAAACTCTGCAAGTCCTACCATGATGTATGGGTTTTATCGACCATTCGTTTTTTCAGATATTTTAAAGCATGAGGCCCAAAGCGAAGTAGATCCAAGCTCAAGTGGACCACACCACAGAAAACAATGGAGATGATGAATGCCCACAGTTGGAACCTTCGTAGGTCCCACCGTGATGTTTATTTGTCATTTACCCTGTTTATAAGGTCAAGTATGTGTTTTATACACGCCGGTTTTGCCAGTGACCCACCGGCGTGCCCAAAAAGTTTTCAACGGTAAGCATTCAATCTCCACTATTTCCTGTGGTGTGGTCCACTAGAGAATTAGATCTGCCTAAAGTTTTGGATCTTTCCTTAAACTGACCTGCCAAAATGGTTGGACAGCAGGGATAAAACGTATACATCATGGCAGGGGCCCACAGAGCTTTGACACTAGCTAGCTGGCTAGTGCTGGCGTCACCCGCGAAACCGGGTTCCTGGAGAGATACCTCAACAGACTCGGTTTCTCCCTCTCCACGTATAATCCTTCAAATTTCCACATATAAAAGTAATAGAATCACGTTTGAAACTTCTTTTCTCGAGTAAAGATCCAGTGGCCTGAGTGTACGGCAACTTTCTCATGCAAAGAGATTCAATCGGCGTAAGTGGCATTAACAACAACTATCTGGACCGTCCATTAACTCCAGTGCACTCGCTATATGCTGCACTGAAAAATTCATACTCATCATATCATCCAAAACCTGCGGTTAGTGGTATGCAAGATGGAACCGCAAGTGACAAATCCAGACAGTTCATTATGTGGACCTTACGTGGATCAATCATATAGCTGATTGGCCGGAACGCTTTGCTGAATTCAATTATTCAGACGGTTAGGATCATCTTAGGGCCGTTCCTAAAATCGAATCCTAACCTTTGCCAAGGACAGCACGTTCCACTTTTCACTGGCCTTGGTTAACAACTAAACATTCTCGGACTGGGATTCCTTAGCGACTCCTGTGGTCGGTACTCGTCGGTGCTTTTTGGGCTCACCATGATGTATGAGTTCCATCCACGCCGTCCATCCAATTTTCTGGCTCATTTTAGAGCATCTGACCATAAATGAGGAATATCGAAATCCCACGTGGACCACACAACAAGAAATAGTGATGATTGAACGCCTACCTTTAAAAAATTCTTAAGGCCACAAAAGTTTTGCATCAAGTATTTTGCCTTCATCCAGGCCTTTGTGACCTAATCAAGAGGTTAGATGGAATTACGGTGAGCCCTATGAAGTTTCCAATGGGTGTACTTTCAATCACAACTTTCTTGTTGTGTGGGTCCACATAGCACCGACCAGTACCGACCTTCCTGCTATCGAATCCGAGTCCAACCTGCATCAAACGGGAAGCTTAACAAAGCACGCCAATTTCCCGCCAAAGAAGTTCTGCGCAAGGATGCTAGGTCGGGCCCACCGAGATGTTTGTGAGAAATCCACCTCGTCCATCTTTTTTGAGAGCTCATTTTAAGACGTAAACAGTGGAGATTCAGTGTGAATCGTTGAAACATTCTTACGGCATGTTTCAGTCAATTTTTATTTTAGTATTTTCACTTCATCCCAATGGTAATGACCTTATAAACGGTTTAGATGGTATATAAACATCAAGGTGGAGTCCTGGGAGGTTTCAAACTATATGAATTTTTTTTTTCCTAATTTTTCCTTTCGTGTGACACACTTTTGCTTTGGATCCACCTATTTTTGGTCGCATGTCCCAAAATAAGCTCTCAAAATGGATGGAAGGGATGGATTTCTCACAAACATCTGGGTGGGCCTTACCCAAACGCGGATTGCATCCTACCCACACGGACGGATTACCGTCCGAGCAGGGCTCTATGGGGCCTGCTGTTCATCGTTTTGTCATATCATTTTAAGATATAATACAAAAAATGAGGCAAGTCCAGGGCTCAAGTGAACCACAAAGTGGGAATTGAACATCCACCATTAAAAACTTCTTCGGAGCTGAAGAAATTTCAGATCAAGCTGATATTTGTGTTTTCACTTTATCCACGTCTGCATGACCTTATTAATAGGTTGGACCCTTAGAAAGGTTTCAACGGTGTCAATATCAATGCTGCTTCCTTTGATGTGGTCCACTGGAGCAGTGGATCTGCTTCATTTTTTGTTCCATGCCTTAAAATGATCCGAGAAAAGCGATAAACAGCGTGGATAAAACACTTACATCACGGAGTGGCCCACATACCCCTGCCCAGACAGATTAGCGTCCGGGCGGGGGTAGGACGCAATCCGGGTCCAGAAACTTCCTGCTAAATGACGATTGGAAAGGATGCGGATTACGTAGCCACAGCCTGTTAAGAGCTCGGGATAAGCTGGGGCTCACATGGCCCACCGTGTTTTTTATTTTCCATCCAACCAGTTCATAATATGATATAGACCAACACAAATATCAGCTTGATCCATAACTTCTGTGATTTGAAAGAATTTTTCAATTGTACGAATTTAACCCCTACTATGTGGTCCACTAATGCTTTGGATAAAATTTATTTTCGGCTAATAATTTAAAATGATGTGGAAAAATGGATAGACGTCATGGATGAAAGCCAAACATCACCTAGGCCACTTGGAGTCCCAGCCTGTATTGAGATCGGAACAGGTGGGGAAGTACCTAATCCGTGTTCGATTGAAAGTGAAGAAAGGGTGTCCCGGGTAACATAGGAAATCAATAACGTATGTGCAGGGCACGGGAGTGTTACAGAGAGTTCCTGCGATACAAAGCTTTGTGGGCCAACTGGATGTTTTTGTGAAGGAAGCGGATTGCGTTCTACCCCCGCCCGGACGAGAATCCGTCCGGGTCGATCTGTGGGGCTCACAGTGATGTAAATACTTTATCCACGCCGTTTATCCCTTTTTTCAGATCATTTTACAGTACGATCTTGAAAATGAAGCATGTACACAGTTCCAGTGGACCATACCAAAGGAAGCAGCATTGATAATGAATCCACCGTTGAAACCTTTCTAAGGGCCACGGTGATTTTTTTTTTTTACCATCCAACCTATTCATAAGGTCATTTATACCTGTATGAAGTGTATATATATATATATATATATATATATATATATATATATATATATATATATATATATATATATATATATATAAAAGCTTAATCCGAAACTTCTGAAGCTCCCAGGACGTTTTTAATGGTGAGCGTTCAACCCTCACTTTGTGGTCCGCTTAAACGTTAAACATTCGCTCCTCCTAATTTTTTGGTTCATATCCTAAAATGATATGTAAATATGGATGAACGGCGTGGATAAAACCCTTACATCAAGGTGGGGCCCACAGATCGCTGCCCGGAGAGATTATCGTCGGGCGGGGGTTAGGACGCAATCCGCTTCCGTGAGGTCGATCCACTCTGCCAAACAGCTTTTTTTTTTTTTGCTCTGATTAGAATAAGATCCCAAAATTGAGGTCGATCCAAGCTTTGTGGGGCCTACCGTGATCTTTATCTGCCATCCAACCCGTTAATAAAGTGATTCCCAGTCGGTTGTAGATAAGAAACAAATATCATCCTGATCCAAAATTTCTTTCGGCTACAATAATGTTTCAAAGGTGGCTATTCAATCTCCACCGTTTCTTATAGTGTGGCCCACATGAGTCTTGGATCCACCTCAATTTCGCCTCTCATCCTAAACATAAGCTAATGAAATTGAAGGACGGAGTAGATTTGAAACAAATACTGCTGTGAGCCCACATAGCTTTGTATCACAGGAACTAACTAGTGTTACATGAAACTGACATCCATCGCCGTGAGGCAAATATATCTCCTTATGAGTACAACGTTGTAAAACGAATGATAATTACCTATTGCAATTCTGATAAAAGAGGAACGAATGATAATTACCTATTGTGATTCTGATAAAAGAGGACTCTTTCTCATCATACACACACTCTACCTATTTATTCACCAATCTCTCACATCTCTCTCCTACATCTTCAGCATACTAGTTATTATTTTCTGTGACGCAATGGCGAAGATTTTCTTGGTTTTTTGTTTTGTAGCCATGTGGGCCATGGTGAATGGGAAACGTCCATTGCTGGCCCACCCAACACCTACAGTGCAATGCACCATTGATCTGTACATGGACTTAATTGGATGTATAGATTTTGTACTGGATGGGAGTAAGGTCGCAAACCCAAGTATAGGGTGTTGTGATGGCTTGGAGGAAATGGTGAATGTAGCCCCTAATTGCATTTGCCAGGCTTTCAATTTCGCTAAGGGTTTTGGAATTGCTGTGAATATGACCAAGGCTCAACAGCTTCCTTCTTTATGTCGATTTTCTACTGATATCCACTGTATTGGTAAGTACATCTTCTTTATTTTCTTAATTTTGAAATGTTTTGATTTAGTCCATGTTAGATTTCTTTATTATTTTGATTTAGATTTTTTTTTTAAGGTTTTTAATTTTTGTACTTTTGTTTTATACTTGTTTTAGAGCATGGATTTAGTGGGATTGTTGGTGATTTTTTTTAATTTTTTATTTTTGTCTTTTGTGATATTTTAATTCCTAAAATAAGATTTTTTATTTTCTTTGGAGTTAATAAAGGTGAGTAGTGTAGGTAACAATTGTTGGATAAATGGTTCCAAAAGTAAATTTGGAAATTAATTGAACTATTTAATATTAAATAAGATGTTTTTAACCATTGAGATTTCCATCTTAAGGATAGTAATTTGGATTTAAGCTTGATTATCTCACTAAAAAGTCACATTATTCACTCGCCTTGGATGATTATTGGTCTCACCATTTGATTCCCTGGATAATAGGCACTGGATTGTTCAAGTTTGTAACTTTTCATCAGTTGTCTTATTTACACTTTAATTTATTTATTTTAATTATATTTGTTGACATTTTTTTTTGTTTTCATTTTTTTGGCAGATTTTGGTCCTCCTTCACCAGGTATGTGATTTTCTTACTTGATAACTGGCTTTTAAAATGAATATATGTTTTATCTTAAAACTAAATATTCTAATTTATAGATTAAGGGCATTGCACTAAATTAGTCATGAAATTTATTCATGATATTTAGTACGACCAAACAAGCCCTTAAGATTTTAATATTGAATTGATTTTTTTTCTATGTTTTTGCAGTGCCATCAAAACCTTGAGGCTCATCTCACCTTGCTTTACCCAAGTCATCGCCATCACCCACCCCATTTGCTCTATTGATTCCATCGGAGCCATCGCCAAAACCAAAGTCATCTCCCCTAGCTCAATCTCAGCACAACCATTGAACTCCAGTGCCACGACATTTTAAATTTCTTCTACATTCCTTCTAGTTATTGCTACATGCTCCTATCTTTGAGCATGTTATCGGCCATTGCATTACTTATTTTGTTTTCGTAGGGTTAGTTGTATTATTTTAGTAAACGATTTGAATTACCTATTAGATTAGGGGTTTTTTTTTTTTTTTTAATGAAACTTGGTGTTATGATACATTGCATTTTTTAATGAAAGTTTTTTTTTTTTAGTTACATTGCATTGCCATTTAATTTTGACTGTTGCATCACTATTACCACAGTGAATATAAATGGGGGCCTTCAGTAACTTATATTTTGTGGACTGGTTATAATATTTGATTCGCCTTGGTCATATCTTCAATGTGAACCTTTCTTCATGTGGGTCCTACCTTCAATGTGGACCCTCAACCTTTTGACGTCTACTTTTGATGTGGGCCCCCATCATGCAGGGGTCACTTTGGATGTGGGTTGTCCATCATGTGGGCCCAACTTTAATGTGTACCTTTCATCATGCAAGGCTCAACTTCAAAGTGCAAGGCTCAACTTCAAATTGGGTCATCCATAAAGCGGACTTAACATCAATTTGGGTCATTGATCAAGTGGGAATGTGGCCCCTCAACCTTTTGAGGTCTACTTTTGATGTGGGCAGCCATCATGCCAGGGTCACTTTGGTTGTGGGCTTTCCATCATGTAGGCCCAACTTTAATGTGTACCTTTCAACATGCAAGGCTCAACTTCAACATGCAAGGCTCAACTTTAAATTGGGTCATCCATAAAGCAGGCCTGACCTGGATTTGGGTCATCGATCAAGTGGGACCTCCCCTAGATGTGGGACTCACCTATAATATCCACCGCCCATCATGTGGAGCCCACCTTTGATGTCGACTGTCCATTACATAGGGCTTACCTTAATGTGGGTCATCAATATTGTGGGGCTCATCATCAATATCCACCATCCATCATATAGAGCCCACCTTTGTGTGTACTATCCATCGTGTGGTTCCCACCTTCAACATGGGTGCTCCATCATGCAGAGCCTGGCTTGGATGTGAGCCATCCATCATTAGGGCTAACCTTTAATGTGAACTATCTGTTATGTGGGGTCCCCCTTGATGTGTCTCATCCATCATGTGGGGTCCACTTTTAATGTTATCCTCCATCATGTGAGGCTCCCTTTAATATCATATGCCCCTCATGTGGAGCCCACCTTTGAAATTGACTGTCAATCGTGTGGGCCCCATTTTTAATGTGTAGAGCCTGCTTTGGATGTGGGTCATTCATAATTAATAGTGGCATCCCTTTGTGACTCATCTATAATGTGGATCCGACCTTTGATGTGGATCTTTCGCCGTGTGGGCCCCTAGCTTTGATATGAATTACTCATCATATGGGCCCACATATAGTTTATCCATGTCATCCATTCATTGTACAAGCTCACTTTAGGGAACTAGCCCAAAAATGAGGAGGCAAATCCTAATCTCAAGTAGACCACACCATGGGAAACAGAGGTGATTGAAAAGGCCCACCATTTCAAAGGGCCACATAAGTACTTATGGATCAAGCTGATATTTGTGTTTCCCTTCATCTGGTTTTCATGACCTAATCAACAAATTAGATGTCGGATAAATATTATAGTTTGCCCTAAGAAATTTTTAATGGTGGGCATTCAATTACCACTGTTTCATTTCATGTGGTGTGAGAGAGAGAGAGAGAGAGAGAGAGAGAGAGAGAGAGAGAGAGAGAGAGAGAGAGAGAGAGAGATTTTGTTTTTAAGGCCGATGCCAATGTTCTGGGGATCTGCGGATTATGGCTGATGTTATGCCACTTGGCCACTTACCACCCCTACATTCTACTGACCGTAGTCTTGCTAACTGACTGCAAGGAGAAGAAAACCCAGCAAGCTAGATAGAGAGTTCTAGGTTAGGTGGCAAATGGGCTAATGTGGCCTGTATGGGCTCGGTGGATGTGGTTTGCTTTGTGAACCCAATGTTGCAAAGCGGTGTTAGGACTCTTTGAGGCTTATCCACGCTGTCCATCTCAAAGTTGAAGTATATTCAAAGCTCACGTGAACCACACCAGAGGAAGCCGTGGGGATTGTCAATGTATGCTGTTGAAAACTTATTGGCGGCCAAAGATTTTGGATCAAGCTGACATTAGTGTTTTACCTTCATCCGTGATCTGTGTGATCTTACCAATAACTTGGATTACAAATAAACATCACTGTGGGCTTAGGAAGGTTTCAACGGTAGGTGTCATCATCCCCACTGTGTGATCTACTTGAGCTTTGGATATGCTTCAATTGTGAGATAATAATCTTTCAAAATGGATGGCTCGGAGTGGATAAAACGCATACCCAGAGCATTGTTCCCGGAAACAGTTCTTTTTTTTTTTTGTTTTTTTAAAACTCCTGGGAGTTTACCACTGGAGCAAGGGTAAGGATCCTTCCCAGAAAGGATTGTGGGCAAAAAAGATATCCCTAGTGACCATACTTGGCAATGCCCACCATGATATATGTGTTTTATCCAAATTGTTCATTTGTTTTTCCAGATAATTTATAGCATGTGTCCAAATGCGAACCAGATCTAAAGCTCGAGCGAACCACACCATAGGAAACAAGGAGGATAATGAATGCCCACCGTTGGAACCTTCATAGGTCTCATGTGGTGTTTATTTGTCATCTACCCATTTTATAAGATCAGGTATGTGTTTATCTACGCCTGTTTGGCCAGTGACCCACCGGTGTGGCCCAAAAAAAATTTCAATGGTAAGCATCCAATCCCCACTATTTCTTGTGGTGTGGTCCATTGGAGAATTGGATCTGCCTAATTTTTTGGATCTTTACCTAAACTGACCCACTAAAATGGATGTACAATAAGGATAAAATGCATACATCATAGTGGGACCCACGGGGCTTTGACACTAGCTGGCTGGCTAGTGTTGGGGTCACCAGCGAAACCATGTCCCTGGAGAGATGCATCAACTGGCTACGTTTCCTCCGTCTCTAATGTATAATCCTTCGAATTTCCACCTACAAAAGGAATAGAATCCCGTTTGGAACTTCTTTTTTCAGGTAATGATATAGTGGTCTGAGTGTATGGCAACTTTCCCATGGAAAGAGATTTAATCGGCCTAACTGGCATTAACAATACATATCAGCTGGACCGTCGTCCATTAAGTCCAGTGCACTCTCTATCTGCTTCCCTGAGAAATTCATACTGATCATATAATCCAAAACCTGTGGGTGGTGGTATGCAAGATGGACCCCACAAGTGACAAATCCAGACAGTTCATTATGTTGACCTCGCGTGGATCAATCATATAGCTGATTGGCCACAACACCTAAAAACGGATATTAAAAGAAAGCATACCGATGGGCTGAATTCAATTATTCGGATGGTTAGGATCGTCTTGGGCCGTTGCTAAAATCGAATCCAAACCTTTTTCCATTTTTCACTGGCCCTCGTTAACAACTTAACATTCTCGGATTGGGATCCCGCAGCGACCCCTCCGGTACCCTGGTCGGTAATGGTCAGTACTTCGGAGGCTCACCATGATGAAGTTGATACTTGTATTTTGCCTTCATCTTGGCATGTGTGACCTAATCAAGAGGTTGGATGGAATTAAAGTGAGCCATATGAAGTTTTCAACTGTGGGTGTTCAATCACAACTATTTCTTGTTGCGTGGCTTCCTGGTTTTTGGATCTTTTTAATTTTGGTCTCCTTCCTTGAAATTAGCTGAAAAAAGGGACGATTAAAAAACATGTATCTGGTATTTGGATCTTTTTAATTTTGGTCTCCTTCCTTGAAATTAGCTGAAAAAAGGGACGATTAAAAAACATGTATCTGGTATTTGGATCTTTTTAATTTTGGTCTCCTTCCTTGAAATTAGCTGAAAAAAGGGACGATTAAAAAACATGCACCGATGGTAGGTCCACATAGCACCTACTAGTACCGACCTTGGTGCCTACCGAATCCAAGTCCAACATGCATCAAACAGCTGAAACTTAACAAACAAAAACCCACGTCAACGATTACGTACTGCCACATGGGGTTACGAGCACGGGACAGGCTGGGGCTCCCAGCGCCCACCTTGTTGTTTATTTTCCATTCAACCCGTTCATAAGGCGATCTATATCTAGATGAAGGGAAAACACAAATATGATCCAAAACTTTTGCGATATGAAAGAAACTTTCAACTGCAGGAATTTAATCCCTACTATGAGGTTTACTTGTGGCTTGGATCTACCTTTATTTTGGGCTGATAACCTAAAATGATATGGAAAAATAGATGGACGGCATGGATAAAAGTCATACATCATGCAGGCCCTCGGAGCCGTCGCCTGGGAAACGGATGGGCTACTTCCCTGCCACCGGCCAAGGGCTGTTGCTCGGTGTTATGTGGGCCCTGTCATCATGTATGTGTTTCATCCATGGCGTCCATCTATTTTTCTAGATCATTTTATGATATATGACTAAAAATGAGGTATATCCCAATATCAAGTGGGTTATATTAGAGGAAACAGTGTTGAATGAACGTCAACCATTAAAAACTTCTTGGGGGCTATAAAAGTTTTGGATCAAGCTGATTTTTGGTTTTTTTTTTTTTCCCTTCATCTGGGCATGTATGACCTAATCAACATATGTGATGTCAAATAAACGGTACAGATGACCTTAGCAGAATTTTAATGGTGGATATCCAATTGCTATTGTTTTCCAGCGGTGTGGTCCACCTAAGATTTATATGCCTCTCATTTTTGGGATCAAGCCCTAAAATGACCTTTTAAAATGGATGAGGGGAATAGAGGAAACACATACATCATGGTGGGGCCTACAGAGCACCGGGAGTAGCCAATTCATTTAGCCTAATCGGTCTTGAGCTTGGAACAGGTGGGGTAGTACCTAAGGAAGCGGATTGCATACTGAGTAACTCAGTATGCTTAGTAAACTCCGTGGGCCCAACTGTCATTCAGGCATTTCATCCACTCCATCCATCTCTTTTAAAAGATAATTTTAAAGCTTTAGTCCAAAAATGGAATGTATCCAATCCTCAAGTGGAGCACGCCAATACAAACCATGTCTGTATAATCTTATGAACAGGTTATAAGATAAATAAATATCACTGGGGCATTAGAAGGTTTTCAATGGTGGAAATCAATAATTCTACTTTTTCATGTGGCATTGTCCACTTTAGCTTCGGATATGCATCAATTTTGTTTTCAACCCTTAAAATGATCTGAGAAAATGAATAGACTGCATGGATAAACCACATGCATTCAGGGTGGGCCCAACAGAGTTTACTCAGTACGATAAGAGCATACTAAGTACCCAATCCAATTTCAATAACTAATCCTCGATTGGAAAGTGCAGAAAGGGGATGCGATTTTTTTTTATTTTATTATTTTTCACACACACCCCCCACACACTCACGCTAGGTGAATTTCACCACCTATGGACACTCGAACCCTTTACCGGGAGTTGAAACTCCTGAGAGTCCACCACCGAGCGAGAGTAGGGACCCATAGGGGATGCGAATTTCCTCAAAGCCTTTGGCATGGAGTTCCTGCGCTGGGATGTTAGGAGGGGCCCTGTTTGTGAGATATCCACCCCGTTCATCCACTTTGAGAGATTATTTTAAGACATACGACTCCAAGTGGGCCATATGAGAGGGAAAACGGGAAAAGAGTTTCCTACCGTTGAAACCTTCATGGGCTCCACTTTGATGTTTGTATTCCATCCAAACCGTTGATAAGGCCATTTTCATTGGGATTAAGTGAAAACACGAAAAATTAGTCTCACACGATACGTTTGTGACCATAAAAATGTTTCAACGATGCTCATTGAATCCCCACTATTTTCTCTAGTGTGGCTCACTTGAGTGTTTGATCTTAAAATGATCTCTCAAAGCGGATGGACGGGGTGGATATCTCACAAACATCATGGTGAGCCCCACATAGCATTCCAACGTAGGAACTTCCTACTAACAGGCCTTCGCAGAAATCGACGTCCAAGAAAAGGCGTCTCGGGTAACATAGGAGATCTAAAACGTATATGCATGGGTAGAGGTGTACACGAGTCGAGCCGAGCCGAGTATTGCCCAGTTTGTGCTCGACTCGGACTGCTCGAGTCCTAGCTCATGCACAGCTCGGCCTTCGAGCTCAGAACAGCAACTCATGCTCGGCTCGGCCTTCGAGATCGAAATAGCAGCTCGTGCTCGGCTCGTCCGAGTTCAATCCGAGTTTGAGCAGATTTCGAGTAGTAATTCTAGCTGATTGCAAAAAAAAAAAAAAAGCTATAGAAATTCATCAAAAGCAATGAAGTAAACACCATAAGTTTAAAAAGTAGTAGATTTTACACTACCAGAAGCTCTTTTTTGGACCTCAAAAACCCTAAATTACCACAAATGCAAGAAAACCTAATGGCATTCCCGAATCAAGAGCTTGCAGTAAAGAGATGCATACGTTTTAAGTTTCGATCGATCTCGGGATTGGATTTTAGAGGGGAAATTTTGCAGATTTGAAGGGATCTTCTTCGGGCACGGAAGGAAAGAGAGGAGGAGAGGAAGGGATGAGAGAGACGGACGGCCATCGTTTTCTCAAAACGGTGGGTTTTTTTTTTTGCCCTTCATAGGACTGGATTTTCTGGATCGGGAGACGGGGAGTTATTTCATACTCTGCCAGACTATGATCTCCATGCTCGTGCGCACGCCACTTGCGCCGAATCGAGCCGAGTTCAAGTAGTATTCGACTTAGAGTGCTGACTTGGATTCGTACTCAAGTGTATAATACTTTGACCATCGCAATAGACCACGTGTTACTCCTACTTCAGGCTAACTTCATGTAGGAACCTCTTCATCCAAAGCATCTTTTTATATGCCTTTGTGACTGCAATGTATTCAGCCTCTGTCGTCGACAATGCTTCGACCTTCTGTACCTTGCTCAACCAAAAGACTGCTCCCCCTGCAAACGTGAACATGAACCCCGATGTAGACTTTCTAGAGTCTGTCACCTATCATATCTGTATCTGTGTAGCCCTCCAACAAAGGTTTTCCATCACCATAGCATAGGCTCAGCCTGGATAAGCCTCTTAGATACGGTAGTATCCATTTCACCATATCATAGGTGTGGTTCTTATGCAAGGATCTCATCTTCTCTTGCATAGCTTTCAACTACTCCCCCTTACGCTCGTCGACTAGGGCCTCAAAATAATCTCATGTCTCTCCCCCACCAGTGAGCATAATGTACTCATGCGGCGAGTACCTCTTGAACTGTTGTATATCCCTAGATGACCTCCTTACCTGTGGCTGATTAACAGGTGGTTCAGGTAGGGGCTACTCGCCCGGTCCATCTTCTGTAGGAACTCACTCGTCCTCTACACCTTACTATACTCCCCCGTCATCACGCACCACGGGATGAATAACCGGATCCATATCCTCTAGCTCTCTTGAACTAAGCTACGTCTTTTCTGATTTACAAATGTCTTCAATACATTGGTCTTCAAAGAAAACCACATCTCTACTCCTAACAAACTTTTTCTCAGTCGAATCTCATGATCTATAGCCGAACTTTTCATCACCGTACCCCAGGAACACATATTATCTGATCTTCATATCGAGCTTAGACCTCTCGTCCTTTAGTACGTGAATGTATATACTTGCATCCAAACACTCTGAGATGACTATACGATAGATCTTGTCTAGTCCACACCTTCTCGGGTACTTCTCCATTCAACGAGGCTGATGGAGACTTGTTTATCAAATACACTGCCGTGTACATTGCTTCTCCTTAGAATGTCTTGGGCAACTTCGCATGGGATAACATGCATCTGATTCTCTCTATAATGGTGCGATTCATTCGCTCAGCCACACCATTAAGCTGGGGAGTCTTGGGAACCGTCTGTACATGTCATATACTCAGGGAGTTGCAATACTTATGAAAGTCACCGATGTATTCACTACCATTGTCAGTGCGGATGCACTTCAATGATCTACCTGTCTCTCTCTTTACCATAGTATGAAACAATTTAAACACACCAAAGACTTTGTCCTTAGATTTCAAAGCATAAACACAAACCCTCCTTAATACATCATCTATAAAAGTAACAAAATACAATGCCCCACCCAAGATTTTTGTCCTCATAGGACCACAAACATTAGAATAAACCAAATCTAATACATACACTTTATTAACATGAAAAGTAGATTTAACAAATGAAACTCTATGTTATTTCTCTGATAAATAATCAATACAAGTTTTGAGAGGTATACATGTTACGTCTAAAAGGAGCCACTTCTTTACTAGTAGCTGAAGCCATTTTTCACTCATGTAGCATAAACGCCTATGCCACATGTCAATAGTTGAATCTTCCGCTGCGTTCAACCCACCCTTGCACACACTAATACCTGCCTTGTAAAGGGTGTAACACTTCTTTCCTCTGGCCGCGATCAATAAACCCTTGATGACCTTCCAATGCTCACCAAAAAATTAGCTTTCATAGCTATCATCATCCAACCTTCCCATCAACATCAAGTTGAGGCGAAGGTCTAGCATGTGTCTCACATCCCTAAGAACCAATGTGCAACCTACATCAGTTTTTACACAAATATCACTGACCCCTATGATCTTTGATATGCCAGAATTTTTCATTTTCACAGTCCCAAAGTCACCTGACTTATAGCTTGTGAAGAAATCCCTACGTGGAGTCGCATGAAACGAAGCTCCTAAGTCTATCACACAGTCGGTGTCCTGACTCGTAGTCGTGAAACAAATATCATGATCTGCTGAAAGAATAACTATAACATCGCCATTTGAAGCGACCGTAGTGGAATCTGATTCATCTTCATTCTCCTTTCCATTTCCTTTCTTGTCATTCTTCTTATGACATTCATGCTTGTAGTGACCCTTCTTGCTACAATTCCAGCATTCAACATCCTTCCTGGTACTCGACTTGCCTCTTGATTTATTTCGGGCCTTCTCGCCCTTTCTGTTCTTTCCTTTCCCCCATTCTTATGTCACAAAGGCCTCTTGCTGAGTAGACCGTTAAGACTTTCTCCTTATCTCTTCGTTGAAGAGACAACTAGTTACTTGTTTCATGGACACCTTTATGTCTGGCGCGGAGTTACTCAGAGACACCACCAATGTCTCCCAACTATCAGGCAATGAACTAAGTAATAGCAAAGCCCGTAATTCATCGTCCAGGATCATCTTCATGGTGGAGAGCTAGTTTAATATATTATTGACTTCATTCATGTGCTCAGTCATAGAACCACTATCTTTGAACTTGAGATTCATAAGTCGTTTTATCAAAAAAAAAATTATTGTCAGCTGTCTTCCTCTCATACAACCCCTTGCAGTTTCAGCCACAGGCTAGTGGCTGAGGTCTCTGTATACACATGGTGGAATACGGAATCGTCCTGTCATTGTCTAATAAACTCTACCGCCTTTCGGTCTAACTTCTTCCAATCATCATCTGACATATCTTTTGACTTTGCTGATATGCCTTGAATTGGAGAATACAAGTCCTTGCAATAAAGCAAGTCTCCATCTTAGCCTTCCACATGGTCCAGTTAGAACCATTGAGATTGATCATCCTTGATGAGCCACCTTCCATAATTCAGAACCGATCTCACTTCGTTCAACTAACCTGAACGCTCTGATACCACTTTGTTGGGAGCGTTGCACAAAAAACCTTAGGATCTCGCCTCCCAAAACACCAGAATTATGGGATATAATAAAGCAATGAAATAAATCAAAGCACAAACCACACAATATAAAGAATTTTTACGTGGAAAACTCTCAAAGAAGTAAAAACCACGAGACCTAGTCCAGAGCAACAATCCACTATGAAGTAAAACGTTACAACTGATCACAAGCACACACTGCTTGAATCAAATCTTCTTCACTCACGCAGGAATAGATAAACAATAAGAGAATAAAGAAAAAATGGAGAGATCTCATAGATCATGAGGACGTAGAAGCGCTGAGATGTCGACTGCGAAGTAGATCACCTCTACGAGCAGAATCTTCCCTTCCACGAGCTCTCTCTCTCTCTCTCTCTCTCTCTCTCTCTCTCTCACCCCTTGGCCGTCAAAGACCCTTAGCTCAATAGCTTTAGAAAGCCTCCTCAATACCCTAGAAAAGCCTTAGGGACCCATATTTACATTTTAGGCAACTTCCTTCCACACCTCTTGCGAAACCGCCTTAAATTTACACAGTCCGCTCCAAATCCGAACTAGAATTTGCGTAGCCTTGACTAGTCGAGCAAGGTCCTCAATCGGTTGAACGGACCTCGATTGGTCGAGCAGACTCCTCGACTGGTCGAGCGGCATGGAAGAATTAACACAATTGATCGCTGGACTTCGAGTCGAGCCAGGCCTCGACTGGTCGAGCACCACCCTCGACCGGTCAAGCCTGAGGAGAAAATCCCCATCAGTGGACCCTCAACTTTTTGAGGTCTACTTTTGATGTTGACCACCATCATGCAAGGGTCATCTTGGATGTAGGCTATCCTTCATGTGCGCCCAATTTTATATAACGTGGACCTTTCATCGTGCTAGGCTCAACTTCAAAGTAGGTCATCAATCAAGTGGGCTTGACTTGGATTTGGGTCATCCATCAAGTGGGACCTCCCCTAGATGTGGGTCATTAATCATTAGGGCCACAACTTTGATGTGAACTATTTTCATGTGGTGCCCACCTTGATATGGATTATCTATCATGTGGAGCACCCACCATCAATGTTATTTTCCATCATGTGGGACTCACCTTTAATATCCACCTCCCGGCACCCACCATAATTGTTATTTTCTATCATATGGGACTCACCTTTAATATCCACCTCCCATTATGTGGACTGTCCATTACATAGGACTTACCTTAATGTGGGTCATCAATATTGTGGGGCTCATTATCAATATCCACCATCCATCATGTAGAGCCCACCTTTCATGTGTACTATGCATCATGTGCTCCCCACCTTCAATATATATGGGGGTTTCCATCATGTCGAGCATGCCTTGGATGTGGGCCATCCATCATTAGGGCCAACCTTTAATGTGAATTGTCCGTTATGTGGGGTCCCTCTTGATGTGGCTCATCCATCATGTGGGGTCCACCTTTAATGTTATTCTCCATCATGTGAGGCTATCTTTAATATCATATGCCCCCATGGACTGTTTTATATTGTGTGGGACCCATTTTTAATGTGGGTCGTCCATCATGTGGAGCCTGTTTTGCATGTGGGTCATTCATAATTAGTGGCCTACCTTTGATGGGTCATCTATAATCTGGATCCCACCTTTGATGTGAATCTTCAATCGTGTGGGCCCCCACCTTTGATGTGAATTAACCATCATATGGGCCCACATATAGTTTATACATGTCATCCATTCATTGTGCAAACTCATTTTAGGGAACAAGCCCAAAATGAGGAAGCAAATCCAAAGCTCAAGTGGACCACACCATGGGAAATAGTGGTTATCGAAAAGGCCTGCCATTACAAAGGGCCACAAAAGTACTTATGGGTGAAGTTGATATTTGTGTTTTCCCTTCATCCAGGTCCCGGTGACCTAATCAACAGATTAGATGTCAGATACACATCATAGTGTGCCCTAAGAAAATTTTAATGATGGGTGTTCAATTACCACTGTATCATTTGGTGTGAGGGAAATTTTGTTTTCGACTAGATTAGAATCAGGCTCAAGTTTAAACCTCAAATCCGACCAGTGGACTTGAAACGACAGCCCAAGTCCAGGAGGTGGCAGTTCAGGCCCGGAAACCCTGCTGAGGCCAAGGCCTTTTTAACATGATCAACATACATACACCCTGATTCATAGCTCAACTGGTATACTGAGTGAAAAATGCCTCATTTCAACACTGAGGTCTTGGTATCGATTCCCTGATGGGGGTGGCTAACAGTGAAGTCTAAAGTTACAGTGGGTTGCACTAACAAGCTAACAAAAAAAACACACGCTTACCACAGTGAATGTATGCTGTTGAAAACTTATGGAGGGCCACAGAGATTTTGGATCAAGCTGATATTAGTGTTTTCCCTTTGTCCATGTCCTTGTGATCTTGTCAATAGCAGCTTAGATTACAAATAAACATCTATGTAGGCTTAGGAAGGTTTCAACAGTGATCCGCTTGAGAGTTGGATATGCTTCAATTTTGAGATCAACTTTAATAATAATCTTTCAAAATGGATGGATGGAGTGGATAAAACACATGCATTACGGTGGGAGTCCTAATACTACATTGTCCCCGGAAACAGATTGCAGACACAAACAATATCTCTGGTGACCAAACTCTGCAACGCCCACCATGATGTATGGGTTTTATCTAGCTGTTCGTTCGTTTCTCCAGATAATTTAGAGCAAGAATCCGAATGCAAACCAGATCCAAAGCTCAAGTGGACCACACCGGAAACAACGGGGATAATGAATGCCCACCGTTGGAACCTTCATAGGTCCCACCGTGATGTTTATTTATCATCTACCCATTTTATAAGGTCAGGTATGTGTTTTATGTATGCCGTTTTGGCCAATGACCCACCCTTGTGGCCCCAAAAAGTTTTCAACAGTGAGCATTCAATCCCTATTAAAGAACTGGATCTGCCTAATTTTTTGAATCTTTCCCTAAACTGACCCGCCAGAATGGATGGACAGCAGGGATAAAATGCATACATCATAGTGGGGCCCACAGAACTTTGACACTAGCTAGCTGGCTAGTGCTGGGGTCACCAGCGAAACCCCGTCCGTGGAGAGATGTCTCAACAGGCTCCGGTTCCTTCTTCTCTAATGTAAAGGAATAGAATCCCGTTTGAAACTTCTTTTGTCGAGTAATGATCCAGCGGTCTGAGTGTACGGCAACTTTCCCATGGAAAGAGATTTAATCGGCCTTCTTAAAAAAAAAAAAAAAAAACACACGCACAGACACCCCTACACACTCACGCTGGCGGAGTTTCACCGCCCATGGGTACTCGAACCGTTGACCTGGATTTTGAAACCTCCGAGAGTCTACCACCCGAGTAAGGACCCGAGATTTAATCGGCCTAACTGGCATTAACAACACCTATCTGGACCGTCTATTAAGTCCAGCACACTCTCTATGCTTCCCTGAAAAATTCATACTGATTAGATAATCCAAAATCTGCTGTTAATGGTATGCATGATGGACCCCACAAGTGACAAATCCAGACAGTTCATTATGTGGACCTCATATGGATCAATCATATGGCTGTTTGGCCACTACACCTGGAAACGGAGATTAAAATACTGATGGGCTGAATTCAATTATTTTGGATGGTTAGGATCGTCTTGGGGCCAATGCTAAAATCGAATCCTAACCTCTGCGAAGTACAGCACGTTCCATTTTTCACTGGCCTTGGTTGAAACTTAACAATCTCACGTTGGGATCCCTACGGACCCCTCGCTACCCGGCTCGGTGCTCTGTAGGCTCACCATGATGTATGATTTCATCCACGCCGTCCATCCATATTTCCTGCTCATTTTAGACCATTTGACCAAAAATGAGGAACATCAAAATCTCAAGTAGACCACAATATGAAATAGTGGTGATTGAACATCATACCATTAAAAAGTTTTGGATGAAATTGATATTTGTATTTTGCCTTCGTTACAAGATCTTTCTATTTTTAGGCTCATTCTTTGAAACTAGCGAAAAAAGATGGACAACTTTGCTGGTGGGTCCACGTAGCACTGCCAGTACCAATCTTGGTGCTACCGAATCCGAGTCCAACTTGCATCAAACAGGTGAAGATTGTCAACAAAAATCGCTATGGAAAGGAGGTGGATTATGTACTCTCACCGCCGTTTACGAACTTGGGACAGGCTGGGGCCCACCTTGTTGTTTATTTTCCATCGAACCGGTTCATAAGGTGATCTAAACTTGGACGAAGGGAAAATACAAATATCAGCTTGATCTAAAATTTTTGTGATCTGAAAGAATTTATCAACGGCAGGGATTTAATCCCTACTCTGTGGTCTACTTGTGCATTGGATCTACCTTTATTTTGGGCTAATAACCTAAAATGATATGGAAAAATGGATGGACGGCATGGATAAAAGCGTGGAAACGGATTGACTACTTCCCTGCCACCGGCCAAGGGCTGCTCGTTCATGTATGTGTTTCATCCACGGTGTCCATCAATTTTTCTAGATCGTTCTATAGTATGGGACAAAAAAGGAGGTATATCCCAGTATGAAGTGGACCCCATTACACAAACAGTTGTAAATGAATGTCAACTATTAAAAACTCTTTTGGGCCATAAAAATTTTGGATCAAGCTGATCATTTTTTATCCCTTCATCTGGGTATGTATGGCCTAATTAACATATTGGATGTCAAATAAACAGTACAGATGGCCTTAGAAAGATTTTAATGGTGGATATCCAATCACTATTGTTTTCCTATGGTGTGGTCCACCTAAGATTTATGTCCCTCTTATTTTTGGGATTAAGCCATAAAATGATCTTTAAAATGAATGAAGGGAATGGACTAAACACATACATCATGGTGGTGGATATCCAATCACTATTGTTTTCTTGTGGTGTGGTCCACCTAAGATTTATGTCCCTCTTATTTTTGAAATTAAGCCATAAAATGATCTTTAAAAGTGAATGAAGGGAATGGACTAAATACATACATCATGGTGGGGCCCACAGAGCACGACCACCAACCACTGGGCTGGTGGCAGGGGGGAGTAGCAAATTCCTTTAGCCTAGCGTGCCTTGAGCTTGGGACAGTTCGGGTAATACCTAATCCTCATTCGATTGGGAAGTAAAGATATTTCCTCCGAGGCCTTTCGCATGGTGTTCCTGCGCTAGGATGTTAGGTGGGGCCCACCATGATGGTTGTGAGATATCCACCCCATCCATCCACTTTGAGAGATCATTTTAGGATGGAATGGGTACAAAATATCCAAGTGGGCCACATGAGAGGGAAAACTGGAAAAGAGTTTCCTATCATTGAAACCATCATGGGCTCCACTTTGATGCTTATATTCAATCCAAACCGTTTATAAGGTCATTCCCACTGGGATGAAGTGAAAACATGAAAAAATTAGTCTCATACGAAACATTTGTGACCATAAAAATGTTTCAACAATGCTCACTGAATCCCCATTGTTTTCTCTCGTGTGGCCCATTGAGTGTTTGATCCACCTCATTTTTTGTGATATGCCCTAAAATGATCTCTCAAATAGGATGGACGGTGTGGATATCTCAGAAACATCACAGTGAGCCCCACGTAGCATCCTAGCACGAACTTCCTAGGAAAGGGCTTTAGCTGGAAATCCGCATCCAAGAAAAGGTGTCCCGGGTAACAGAGGAGATCTAAAACGTATGTGCATGTAGCGCGAGTATTACATAGAGTTCCACCAACCCAAAGCTTTGTGGGGCCCACCTGGATGTTTTTTTGTGAAATCCACTCGGTCAATCAGATTTTTATTTTTTATTTTGGCTCAGGTTAGAATGAGATCCCAAAAAGAGGTAGATCTAAGCTTTGTGGGGCCCACCGTGATCTTTATATGCCATCCAACCTGTTCATAAAGTGATTCCCTGAAGTATATAGAGAACACACAAATATATATCATCCTGATCCAAGACTTCTTTAAGCTACAACAATGTTTCAATGGTGGCCATTCAATTACCACTCTTTCTTATAGCGTGGGCCACTTGAATCTTTGATTGGCCTCACTCTCTCCTCTAATTATGAACATATAAGATGATAAAATTGAGGGGCGTAGTAGATTCGACACAAACACTACTATGGGCCCACATAGCTTTGTATCATATGAACTACCTAGTGTCACATGAAACCGACGCCACGAGGCAAATATGGTGGATGCATGAGGCAAATATATGTCCGTACGGCACGTATTAGTAGACGAAAACATGCGATAATAAGTATAGATAAAAGAGAACTCTTTCTCGTCAAACACTCCTCGTACCTATTTATTCACCACCCTCTCACATTTCTATCACATCTCTGTTACATCTTTAACATTCTCTTTCACATCTTTAACATTCTAGTTATTATTTTCTGTGACTCAATGGCGAAGATTTTCTTGATTTTTTGTTTTGTAGCCATGTGGACCATTGTGAATGGAGAACGTCCATTGCAGGACCACCCACTACCTATAGTGCCATGCACCACTAATCTGTTCATGGACTTGTTTGGCTGTGTGAATTTTGTGTCGGATGGGAGAAAGGTCGCAAACCCAAGTATAGGGTGTTGTAATGGCCTGGAGAAAATAGTGAATGCAGCCCCTAACTGTGTTTGTCAGGCCTTCAATTTCGCTAAGGGTTTTGGGATTGTCGTAAATATGACTAAGGCTCAACAGCTTCCTTCTTTATGTAGATTTTCTACTAATATCCACTGTGATGGTAAGTATATCTTCTTTATTTTCTTAATTTTGAAATGTTTTGTTTTATTCCATGTTATATTTTTTTATTGTTTTGATTTGGTTTTTTTTTATGGTTTTTAATTTTTGTGCTTTTGTTATATACTTGTTTTAGAGCATGGATTTAATAGGATTGTTGGTTTATATTTTTTTTTTTTGTGATATTTTAATTCCTAAAACAAAATTTTTTATTTTCTTTGGAGTTAATAAGGGTGAGTATTGTAGGTATCAATTGTTAGATAAATGGCTCAAAAAGTCATTTTTAAAATTAATTGAACTATTTAATATTAAATAAAATGTTTTTGACCGTTGAGATTTCCATCTTGAGTTGATAATAATTTGGGTTTGGTCTTGATTATCTCACTAGAAAGTCATATTATTCCCGTGCATCGGATGATTATCTCACCATTTGATTCCCTGGACAATAGGCTTTGGGTTGTTTGAGTTTGTAACTTTTCACCAGTTATCTTATTCACACTTTAATTATTTTCTTTTTTAATTATATTTGTTGACATTTTTATTGTTTTCATTTTTTTGCAGAATTTGGTCCTCCTTCAACTGGTATGCGATTCTCTTACCTGATAATAAGCTTTTAAAAAGAATATATATTTTATCTTAAAACTAAATGTTCTAATTTATATATTAAGGGCATTGCACCAAATTAGTCATGAAATATTATTAAACTTCAGGATATTTAGTACAACCAAACAAGCACTTAAAATTTTAACATAGATTTTAACATAGTTTTAAATGTTTTTAGTTCCGCAATAATTCTATTACATTCTACTATTGATTTTTTTTCAATGTTTTTGTAGTGCCAAAGTCATCGCCATCACCCACACAATTTGCTCCAGTGATTCCACCGAAGCCATCTCCACAACCAAAGTCATCTCCCCCAGCTTCATCTTCAGCACAATCATTGAAGTCTAGCTATTGTTACGTGCTCATATCTTTGAGCTTGTTGTCAGTCATTGCATTGCTTATTTAGTTTTTGTAGGGTTAGTTGCATTATTTTAGTGAACCATTTGAATTACCTATTAGTTGCATTTTTTTAATGAAACTTGTGTTATGATACAGTACATTATTTAATGAATTTTATATATATATATATATATATATATATATATATATATATATATATATATATATATATATATATATAGTTACAGTGCATTGCCATTTAATTTTGACTATTACACCGCTTTTACCACATACCAGTGAATATAAATGGAGCCCTTTAGAAATTTATATTTTGTGGACCTCTCATAATATTTGGTTCACCTTAGTCATATCTTCAATGTGAACTGTTCTTCATGTGGGTCCCACCTTCAATGTGGAGCCTCAACCTTTTGAGGACTACTTTTGATGTGGGCCACCATCATGCAGGGGTCAACTTGGATGTGGGTTGTCCATCATGTGCGCCCAACTTTATATAACGTGGACCTTTCATCATGCAAGGCTCAACTTCAAAGTGCAATGCTCAACTTCAAAGTAGGTCATCCATCAAGCAGGCTTGACTTGGATTTGGGTCATCCATCAAGTGGGACCTGCCCTAGATGCTGGTCATTAATCATTAGGGGCGCAACTTTGATGTAAATTATTTTCGTGTGTTACCCACCTTGATATGGATTATCTATCATATGGAGCACCCACCACCATCAATGTTATTTTCCATCATATGGGACTCTTTTAATATCCATTCCATCATATGGGACTCTTTTAATATCCACCTCCGGCACCCACCATCAATGATATTTTCTATCATATAAGACTCACCTTTAATATCCACCTCTCATTATGTAGACCCTACATTACATAGGGCTTACCTTAATGTGGCTCATCAATATTGTGGGGCTCATTATCAATATCAATCCATCATGTAGAGCCCACCTTTGATGTGTACTATCCATCATGTGGTCCCCACCTTCAATATATACATGGGGTTCCATCATGCCGAGCATACCTTGGATGTGGGCCATCCATCATTAGGGCCAGCCTTTAATGTGAACTGTCCGTTATGTGGCGTCCCTCTTGATGTGTCTCATCCATCATGTGGGGTCCACCTTTAATGTTATTGTCCATCATGTGAGACTACCTAATATCATATGCCCCCATGTAGAGCCCACCTTTGAAATGGACCATACATCGTGTGGGACCCATTTTTAATGTGGGTCATCCATCATGTGGAGCCTGTTTTGCATGTGGATCATTCATAATTAGTGGCCTAGCTTTGACGGGTCATCTATAATCTGGATCCCACCTTTGATGTGGATCTTCAATCGTGTTGGCCCCCACCTTCAATGTGAATTAACCATCACATGGGCCCACATATAGTTTATCCATCTCATCCATTCATTGTGCAAGCTCATTTTAGGGAACAAGCCTAAAAATGAGGAGGCAAATCCAAATCTCAAGTAGACCACACCATGCGAAACAGTGGTGATTGAAAAGGCCCGCCATTACAAAGGGCCATGAAAGTACGTATAGGCGAAGCTGATATTTTTGTTTTCCCTTCATCCGGGTCCCTGTGACCTAATCTGTTAACATCATGGTGTGCCCTAAGAAATTTTTAATGGTGGGCGTTCAATTACCACTGTTTCATTTGGTGTGATCACCCGTGAGAGAGAGAGAGATGGGAGAGAGAAATTTTGTTTTGGAGATTATGGCTGAGGTCATACCACTCGGCCATTTACTACCCCTACAATCTACTGGCCGTAGTCTTGCTAACTTACCGCAAGGAGATGAAAGCCCAGCAAGCTAGATAGTGAATGGGTTAGGTGGCAAATATGCGACTCTGGCCTGTATGGGCTCAGTGGACGCGGATTGCTTTGTGAACCCAACACTGCAAAGCGGTGTTAGGATTCGTTGAGGCCCGCCATAATGTACAGTTTTATCCACGCTGTCCATCTGTTTTTGCAGTTCATTTTAGGAATTGAGCTTAAAATTGAAGTATATTCAAAGCTCAGGTGAACCACACCAGAGGAAACCTTAAGGATTGAATGTATGTTGTTGAAAACTCATTGAGGGTCACAGAGATTTTGGATCAAGCTCATATTAGTGTTTTCCCTTCATCTCTGTCTGTGTAATCTTATCAATAGCTTGGATTACAAATAAACATCACTGTGGGCTTAGGAAGGTTTCAACGGTGATCCGCTTGAGCTTTGGATATGCTTGAATTTTGAGATCATCTCCTAGAATAATCCATCAAAATAGATGGA